>NC_027755.1:41695465-41703589 GCF_000695525.1 Brassica oleracea var. oleracea
GGAAGAGCGATCCCTGCTTAAAAATTTAGGCAGTTGGCTTGGAAAGTTGACCATTGGAAGGAATCATGTTTTAAGGGCGCGAGAAATAGATCCAAAATCCTTGATTGTGGAGGTATTTTCTGCTATTTCCTCAAAGTTTATTCCTTTTTTTTTGGCAATAATTGTGTCAATTTGTTATTCTTCTCCATCTGCAGGCTTATGAAAAAGGGTTGATGATAGCAGTAATTCCATTCACTTCAAAGGTTGGTGATGTCTGATTAGTTTTACTAGCTGTTCTAGTCCTAATTTTCGGCTACTGCAGGTTCTTGAACCATGCCAAAACAGTATTGCGTATCAGCCTCCCAATCCTTGGACGATGGCTATACTTGGGTTACTCGCTGAGATCTATTCAATGCCAAACCTAAAAATGAATCTGAAGTTTGATATAGAGGTATCTGTTTTTAATAATGACTTTAGAAAGATGACTGTGCGTGGTTGAGGATCAACGAGTTGTTTTACATCTTTTCTCTTCGAGTATTTATTGTTTTGTCCTCATCTTCTTTCTGTTCAGGTTCTATTCAAGAACCTTGGTGTTGATTTGAAAGAAGTAGCGCCAACTTCCCTTCTAAAGGATCGGAAGAGAGAAATAGATGGGAATCCTGATTTTAGTAACAAAGATCTTGGAGTAACACATATATCTCAACCACCGATAATCCAGGAGCCTAAAACAATTTCTCCTCTTAAGCAAATAGACCTACCTATTGATGTAGCAAATACAGACATTCCCTCAAAGTTATTATCACAGGTTATATTTTGTGTACTTTTTGTTATTGACATATAGTGTCAGCTTTTAGCTATCAACAGTATTTTAGCCCCTTGCTTTTTCTTCAGTATGTAGCCCCACAACGTGTGTATGCTAATACTTTGATGGAAGACGAAAAAGTGGCAACTTTAGGCTTGCCTGATCAGCTCCCGTCACCTCAAGGACTGTTCCCGTCAAGTCCATCCCCATTGTTTTCTACTAGCCAGGTACGATTATCATTATATGAATGTCGATCAAAGTTATTATATATATATATATATCTGGTTCATACCGTTTCACTGTTATGATGATGGCCAGCCACCAGCGCTTCCCAACATTGGAAATCATGTGGTTATCAATCAGAAATTAAGCGGATTTGGTACGCACTTTCCATTTCCGAGGTTTGTAACTAATGGTCTCCCACTGGTGATATTTATGTTTCTAGTGCATTTAAGGTGGTTTCTTCGACATTCTAAAGTTTTATCCATTGTCAGAGTGGTACCACTTGCCATGGATAGAGCTATCAAAGATATTGTGTCTGGTATTGTTCAGAGAAGTGTTTGCATTGCTTGCCAAACAACAAAAGAGCTTGTTCTGAAGGTTGGCCAATCTGAACTTGTCTACCTTTTTTTGTTTCATATCCCAAATGATTTCCTTATCTCACATTCGTTTTCCATCGCTTTATTTTGACAACTAAAATTATTCCCATTTATCACAAGCGTCAGTTTCTAGCGTCTAGTTCCGTTTTGTAGTAGTCCATGTATATTTTGTTGCATCTCTATTTTTTTTCTTCGAGTAGAGAATCTACAAAGTTTTGATCTTGTATGTCAATCGTACATACATGTTTCGTCTTTGACTCCAGGATTATGCCTTGGAACCAGATGAGACACGTATATATAGTGCAGCTCACTTGATGGTAGCGAGTTTAGCTGGGAGTTTGGCTCATGTGACGTGCAAGGTTTTTCCTGCTCAAAGGCTTGGCTTCTTAATATTTTTGTCTACATTCTTGCTATTGTATTCTGCCTTGTTACACTAATTAAATCAGCTCTATTTTTCCTTTCTTGCTTTTTATGCATTCTCTGGTATATGCAGGAACCCCTGCGCACTTCAATTTCAGGTCATCTGCGGAGTTCGCTCCAGGGGAATATTAAAAATGAAGCTCTTGAACAAATTGTGCAACTTGTGACCAATGACAACCTTGATCTGGGTTGTGCTGCCATTGAGCAGGCGGCTACAGAGAAGGTTTGTGTTAGATTTTATATCATTTATGTTCCAGCTTTTAAGTTAGTAAATTTGAAAATAACCAGAATATATTTAGAGTGGATTGCAAGCACTTCACTTGAGTAGGGATCCTTGTTACCCTTTTGTATGATTGAGCCTTACCTATAATGTTCAGTGATATAAATATATCCTTGTCCCTGCAGGCAGTACAAACTATTGACGCGGACATTGCCCAGCAATTGTTGTTACGGAGAAAGCCCAGAGATGGGGCTGGATCCTCCCTATCGCAAAATTCTGTCAGTTTTATACCAGAGTCCCTCCGCCCCAAACCGGGACAGCTGTCCCTGTCTCAACAGCGAGTTTATGAGGTGCTTTTTCTTAACAGGTAATAACCGTTGGTCTTTTTTGTGTTCGTATAACTAAGCGATACGCGTGCATTTTGCAGGACTTTGTTCAACTTCCTTGGCAAAAGCAGTCAACCCACACTTCACACGGTTTATCTGCTGCTTCAAGCTCATCTGGTGAGGTTGGGCTTGGTAGTAATTATGGTCCAGTATCAGGAAAAAGTGCTTCGGACTCTTTGTCTGGTGCTGAACACGCCCGGATGGATATGGTCTCCCGGGCATCAGATCTTTCTGTGGAGGGTTTTGAATCTCCAGTTTCACTTTTAAGGTGCTTTGCTGGCCCATATTGATAAAACTGTTTACATTTCTTCTTTTGTGTTTCACAGCTAATATGTTGACATTTCATCTTGCCTCTGTTCAAAGCTCACAAGTTGATCCAGCTGGTGAAACAGGCGATCTTCAGTTCTCTAATTCCATTTCGACTTCTGAGTTGAGCCTGGTTGAATCCTCCGACACTGCTATGAAAGTGAGACTACTGTTTGTTTTTAAATTTCGACTCGCTTAATTATTATATCAAATCACTGAGTTGTGCTTCTTATTTTATACACAAGGAAACTGGAACATCATTGCAGACATTGACTTCAGCTGCTACCATGGAGCGTCTTGGTGGAAGTAATATCACCCAGCCTTCTCTGTCCACGAGAGATGCACTGGATAAGTATCATATTGTTATGCAGAAGGTTAGTAAAGTGGCTATTTATGCTTTTTTTACAATTACTACATTAATTTTGGCTTTTTTTACAATTACAATTACTTCGTCAAACTGTTTCAGATGGAGGACTTAGTGGCTAATAATGCAGGAGATGGTGAAATTCAGGTACTTGAGTGCATAAGTGGTTATGGTGAAGTTTCGTTTTCCATTTTCTGTTCACCTAGAATTAATGGAATTGTTAGTTAATTTTTTAAATGTTTCGTAATTTCGGGAAATGGTTTGGTGGTTTTTGGCCATTTAATGTCTATCTGTTTTGGCATCGATTCAATCACTGACGATTTCATTAAATTTTTTCAGGTTGTAGTTTCTGAAGTTCCTGAAATGATCCTCAGATGTATCAGCAGAGATGAAGCAGCTCTGGCTGTCGCTCAAAAAGCTTTCAAGGCTCTTTATGAGAATGCATCAAGTAGTCTTCACGTCAGTGCTAACCTAGCAATTCTTGTGGCTATTCGTGATGTTTGCAAGCGTGTTGTTAAAGAGCTAACTAGTTGGGTATGTCAACGACCTTTTCAAAATTTAAGTATTCATATTGTTTCTGTAGTTCACACTCTCGTACGTGCTTTAGTTCAGTTGCTTCTGATATTTCTCTTAAATAAGCCTCTATTTCTTGACATGACACATCAATAAGTATTAGATTGACTCGTGACAAAAAGGACTAGATTGAGCCTATTTCCCGTAGCTGGAGTTCCTGATAAAATATGACAAGAACCATCCTCAATTAGTTATGGATACGAGATTTGTTTTTTTTTTCTGGGATTTCTATTATTCTTATGTAACTTCCTTGGAACTTCATGCATAGGTGATTTATTCAGAGGAGGAGCGGAAGCTCAACAAGGATATAACTATCGGTCTTATCCAACGCGAGTTGCTTAACCTAGCGGAGTACAATGTCCACATGGCGAAGCATCTTGATGGAGGGAGAAACAGTATGCCGAACATCACATATTTGTATAGTTTTCTTTTATTGTGAATGAACGTGGCTAACTACTTGTTTGCTTTGCAGAGAGAGCCACTGACTTCTCTATTTCTCTGCTCCAATCCTTGGTCACTGAGGAGTCGAGTGTCATTTCAGAGCTACACAGTCTTGTTGATGCACTGGCAAAGGTAGCAAATATAACTTTCTTCGGCCTTTGTTATTGCAATCTTGCCTTAGCTTGTTCTAATGTATTACTAATACCTCTTCTGATATATGACAATTATTAGGTGCGGAAAACATACAACTAGGGATTAGGATTAGATATTGTTTTTATTTATCTGCCTTGTAATACTTCTTTATAGAACGCCAACTGACAGATATCGTGGTTAGGTTCAGCTATTGTTTTATGCTGTTATCATATATTTGACATATTCATTTGGTAACGTTAACTTTTTCCTTGTTCGGTTGTAGCTTTCCTCAAAATCCGGATCTCCTGAGTCATTGCAACAACTAATTGACATCATACGAAATCCAGTTACTAATACAAGTGGTCTCTCTGATAGTGCATCCGGAAACGAGAACAATGATAGACAATCGAAGGATGAAAAGGTTTCAGATATTTTCATTACCGAATGTTGCTTGTGATCAGGCTGTTAATTCTTTTGACATGTTAGCTTTGTTCTCAGGTTGTGTGCAATACAACTGCTAACACAGAAGAGAATGCCAGCTGGGAATACGTGGACGCAGATCCTGCGGGTTTCCGGAATCGGGTAATTTTTCTGCTTGTGACTAGGTTTCATTACTCCAATATGGATGACGAGTTTTAGTCTTTTTAGTTGTTTAATTGGGTTTCAAGCTACAGATAACGATTTCAATAGAAACGTTTGTGTAGCTGTTATTATTAAATATTCATGTTTCTATTAAACAAATACTCTGTTACCTCTTCAATTCTATGTTGGTATATACATCTCCCGTACGTTGTTTATCTTTTTTTATGGTCCGTATGCTTCCGCAGGTGTCCACGCTTTTTAAAAATTGGTATCAAATTTGCGAAGTTTCCGGTGCAAATGAAACCGCTTGTTCACAATATGTCTCGCATTTGCATCAGACTGGACTACTTAAGGGAGATGATACAACAGAGAGTTTTTTCAGAATTCTTCTGGTGATTGACTTTTTAAGTTTTCATAGGATCCACACTTCCAAAATCTTTAGAGGCCTTATGATTGAACTTGGGTGTTATGTTTAGGAACTCTCTGTTGCTCATTGTATATCTTCTGAAGAAATCAGTTCTGGAGCTGGGCAATCTCCTCAGCAAGCTCAGAGTCCATCATTCCTTATTATCGATATTTATGCAAAGCTTGTTTTTTCAGTATTGAAGGTAAATTCTCATGAATTTTTAAGGCTAGGAGCGGATAATTAAGCCCAAAATACATTGCCTGCTAAGCCTATTTTTGTTTCTTATGACAATCTTTTCAGTATTTCCCCGAACAGGAGTCTAGCATCAAGTTATTTCTTCTTTCGGAGGTTAGTTTTAGTTTATTGAAAATACTTGAAAACTTTTATTTTATTGGTGGAAAAAGGTGAGTGGGTCTGATAATGATTACTGGCTGTAGATCATGGCTGTAACTGTGAGGTCTATTCAGAAGGACGCCGAAGATAAAAAGACGTCACTCAATCCAAGACCATATTTTAGATTGTTCATCAACTGGCTGCTGGACTTATGTTCCCTGGATCCTGGGACTGATGGAACAAACTTTCAGGTGCATTTTGTTTTCTTTGAAGTGGTTGCTATTTATCGATATAACTAACATCCAGTTTGTTTCAGGTTCTAACAGCTTTTGCCAATGCATTCCACGCGTTGCAGCCTCTTAAGGTTCCCGCTTTCAGGTTAGGACTGAAAGCTGTTTCTCGTAATGCTTTTAATCAAACTAGAATTTGTCAGGAACTATGGGAGAAGTCGAATACCTATGTCCTCAGAATGATTCATGTGGTTGGCATATATATCTTCTTTTTTTTTTATTGAACAATTGTGTTTTTGCACTATAAAATTTCCAGCTTTGCATGGCTAGAGCTGGTCAGCCACAGAAGCTTCATGCCTAAGATGCTTACAGTAAATGGCCAGAAGGGTTGGCCATATGTGCAACGCCTGCTGGTTGACTTGCTCCAGTTTCTTGAGCCATTTTTGAGAAATGCTGAACTCGGAGGACCAGTATGTACCTTCTTCCCTCGTGTAATTTTTAAACTGAACACTAGGGGTATAATTGATGGTAACTTTAAAGTGGTGTCTCTCTCTCATTTGTTTATCAATTATGCAGGTTAATTTCCTATACAAAGGGACATTGAGAGTGTTGCTGGTGCTGCTTCATGACTTCCCGGAGTTCCTCTGTGATTATCATTTTACTTTCTGTGATGTGATTCCTTCAAGTTGCATACAAATGCGAAATATTATTCTCAGTTCTTTTCCACGGAACATGAGGCTTCCAGATCCCTCTACGCCAAATTTGAAGGTTCTGAGATGATTGTGGATAGTGCAGCCTGTTCAAATTCTAAATAAAAGATATATATCCCTGGTAAGCTGATTAAATCTTGTGAACTGCAGATTGATTTACTGCCTGAGATAGTAGAAGCTCCATGTATCCTTTCCGGGGTTGATGCTGTGCTTAAAGCGAAGCAAATGAAGAATGACGTGGACGAGTATCTCACTGTAATAGATCATCTGATTCTTCACTCCTTTTGAAGGTTCTTCAAATTATATCAGGAAATACTCACATATACTTTTTTTTCTTGCAGTTGAGGCAACAGAATTCAACTTTCCTAAGTGAGTTGAAGCAGAAGCTGCTTCTCTCGTCCAACGAGGCCGGCTCAGCTGGAACCCGTTACAATGTACCATTGATCAACTCGCTTGTGCTATATACTGGAATGCAGGTACGAATCAGTGTGGAATACGGGGCTATATGTTAATTGTAAATGGATCCTGTCAGCTAAAAGGAATAAATGTATATCTTACCTGACTCAATGCTGATGACAGGCTATTCAGCAGCTACAAGCGGGTGAGACTCAGGCTCAAAATGTGGTGGCCTTGCACATGTTCAAGTATTTAAGTATGGAACTAGATACGGAAGGGCGCTACTTGTTCCTCAACGCGATCGCCAATCAGCTTCGATATCCCAACAACCACACTCATTATTTCTCCTTCATCATGCTCTATCTCTTCTTCGAGTCTAACCAGGTGAGGATCGTTATACCTCTCAGGAGTCTATTCTGTAGATATGAGAATCTAATTCTTTGCGTGTGTGTGAATGGAAACAGGAGATCATCATACAGGAGCAGATAACAAGAGTGTTGTTGGAAAGGCTAATTGTGAACCGGCCGCATCCTTGGGGACTCCTAATAACGTTCATCGAGCTCATCAAGAATCCAAGATATGGCTTCTGGCAACATGCCTTCATCAGGTGTGCTCCTGAAATTGAGAAGCTCTTTGAATCGGTCGCTAGATCCTGTGGTAGTCTCAAGCCAGTAGTTGACGAGGGAATGGTCTCCGGTTGGGCCGACAACAATCACTAGCTTGTCTTTTCTTCTCCTTTCAATTTGTAATATGTGCCTGATTTGGTATTCATTACCATACGACATAGTCGGTATTTCAGTATTTAAAGTTTTACATTTTCTAAGTTTATTTGAAGAGTAATTGCACTCCCTGTATAAGAAAAACTGCTTAATTTGCAAATGTGGAAAGTCAACTGTAGAAACACTGTGCAATTCACATTATCTATCTAACGAAGCAGACCGGATCAAAAAAACTCTCCGTGAAACCTCTCTATCTCCAGACCTCTCTCAACAAAACGCGAAGCTTTTCTCTGGTCCGGCACTCGCCTGTGCCGGAGGCTCCTCTCTAATCCTATCCTCGTTTTTCCTTTTGCCTTTCTCCTCTCGGTCCCATTCCCAGTCGACATGCTTACTGTTCTGACCCTGCTGGTGAGGCACCGGAAACCTTATGGGATCCGAAGGTGACTTTAATCGGAGGTGTTTGGAGTGGCGAGACTACGGCATGGCTGATGAGGAAGAGGTCGGCTCTTAGGACTGAAAGGGGGGT
>NC_027755.1:41703730-41733326 GCF_000695525.1 Brassica oleracea var. oleracea
TTCCCTTTTTCAGACCTACGTCTTTTTCACGGCAGCAGCGCGTGACCCAGTGGAAAGCCACCTCCACCTTGGCTTCTGCTCGACGGTGTACCGAACAGAGGAGTGGTGTGTTGGTCGGCAGAAAATGGTCTCGTCTCTCTGGTTCCCCGGAACGACGCGGCGTAGAGTTTCCATTTCAACGGAGTGGTCAACTGAAGGAATGATCTCTGCTTTTGAATCGCGGTGGTGCTCAATTTCCCAGCGTCGGCGGTTGTTCAACGGCTCCGGCGGTTGAGCCCCACACCATTGGAAGCTACAGTTGCTGTTCCGGTTTCGTTTGTCTGAGGCCGAGGTCTGCCTTTTCAATACGGACTAGTTCCGTCTTTTCTGGCTAAGGAGTGAGATATTGAGCCCGATGATTGCTGGAGTTACTCGGGATAGCACCGATTCGGTGATGATGTACTGGTCCAAGTTCTGAAATCATATTCTTTGGCGACCAATACTTGTTCGTTAATGATTATTCTCGATTAGATTTTAGTTTAAGCTCGGGTTTTATGTTGTTCACTCCTGTGGTCAATTTAGGAGGTCTAAGAGAATGCTCTTGTCGGGTCGTGACGAGAGTGTATTCTCACTGGGTAGATATTACAGCAAAAATCTTGATCGGGTAGCGTAGGATCCATCTATGTGTTCCTGGGTGATACTAGATCGCTTTGTTTGTAAGTGTGGTTGAATCCTCTGTGGTTAAAATCATGTACTGCTTTATTGGTTAATGATAAGTTGAAGTTGAGCCAAAAAAAAAAAACACTGTGCAATCCACCTTTAGATTAAAATACGCCTATAACTCAACAAGATGTTTCTAGCTTCTATTGCACGATAAGTTTAGAAAATTTTAGATCTAAACATATTTTTCACTTCTCTATATACACATAGACATACTTTCAACATGTCAAGTGCTTTGTGCTTGTAAATTCTCTAAAAAATCCTTATGACTTAAAAAAAAATTGAGAACATGTGGTTTGGTTACATTCTCAACCTCTTGTTTCATCTTATCCATTATCTCTTACATTCTCTCTTTTTTCTTCATTATATTAATTCTCATTTCAACTTCAACATGTTCATCTTTTTTCTTCTTTTGTGGCTGTGGCATATTTTTTGTCGCAAATTCTAATCTAGTCGTTTATTGTTAACTATGAATTCGATAAATCTGCAGTTGAAAGGTATTAACTCTCTACTCTTTTCACTACCTTCTAATTTTACTACTTGTGTTTCAAATCCTAATTTTCTTATTAATCAAGATTCTTTTTTTTGTTTAGTTGTCAAAGAATCTTTTGGACCAAATAACTGTTGGTAGCACGACTCTTTGCAACAAACAAGTTTTCCAGAAAATGGTTGACCACATCCACTCTAACTTGACCCATGACCACAACCATCATAACCCTAACCTCGTTCTATCCACAACTATCCCAGAAACAAGCCGTCTACTCCACATCCACTCTACCTTTGAGACATGATCACAACCATCTTAATCCTGACCTTTTCCATGACCACTTCCATCATAACCCATCCATTGACCACATCCATCGTAATCCCATCCATAACCATACCTCTGTCTCCCACAACCACATGTATCTGACCACAAAACAATTGTGTTAGCCTGCTTAATTTACTAAACAATTGGGTTTAACATACTTTAATTTAATGGTTTCAAACAAATCCCACTACTCAATAAACTTACCAATTAATTGTAATAGAAAAAGACTAACTAGTGTTTAATTTTTGTTTGACCAGATTTTAACTCTCATTCCAAGAGGGATATTTAAGGAACAAAAAATACAAAATGTAGATTTAAAGTACACCTTCAGCAGAAAGTACGTAAACATGTTAAAGACTCACCACAAAGTAACCCATAATGTAATGCCCTCATAAGTTTATAGTGTATTGTGTTTCTCTCTTCTTATATCTCTCCAAAAATATATCAATATATATTATATCTATGTTAACTTTTTGGGTCATTTTGCTTCATATTCATAACAACCTCATTTTTTAAGAATATAGTCATGCATTGATATATGTATCAATTTGATATGAAAATAGACAACGCTCTCCTTCCCCGCGCATAAGAGCCGTTAATACAATATTTGACATTGTACAATACTATATTTGTTAAATATATGGTACATGACAAATAATTGAAAAATTTACGCATAGACATACTTTTGTGTTGTCTATTTACATCTTCACAAACTTTCAGCTTGTGGGGTACTTTCTCTTGATAAATTGACTAAAAAACCCTTTTCACTCAAATCAACTCGAAATGATTGAGTTTGGCAAAATGTCCACTTGGTTCTCTCCAACCTTCTCTAGCGAAACAAAGAAGCAGATTACGGCGCATCTCCCGGCGTTAGAGGGTTTCTCTCCCCCTTTTTCCCTTTTTTCTTCTTTGATTTTTCGCTGGATTTCACCCTCCCCGACGAGATGTGCGGTGTCTCTTTAGTTTGTTGGCCAAGATCTATACCAAATCTGTCTGCGGCGGAGCTGTTGCAGGTTGAAGACCGCGGTTTATGGAGCTCCAGCGAGCCGAGTGAAGAAGAATCTCCGGATGAGTCGGCGTTTAGGGTTCTGTTTCACTGATCCTTTGTTCCATGCTGAAAGTCGAGGAAATTACAATGGAAATCAAAGGCGAAGATGACACAAACCTCGTCCTAAACTCTAGAGATAAAGTTGTGTTCAGTAGAGAAGGAAGATTCATCCCCGAAATCTGAAACAGGAGACATCACCGCCGATTATGTGTATCCGGTCAAACCCTTCACTTTGAAGAGACGCGATGAAGCTAAGAAGGAGATAGTTTCGGGTAGTGAAAGTGGTTTGAATTGTAACGCTATCGATCATGTTAAAGGTAATCACTTTAGCACTTATCATCAACCCAATTTCCCTAATTTTGTTGATCGGTCTTGTCTTTAATTTGTACTTGATTATGGATTCTGCGGTCTCATGTCCTTCTTGTTCTCCATTCTGATTTGTTGTGTATTGTATTCATAGATTGACGGTGTGTTTATCTTTCCAATGTTTAGAGTTTTGTTGGTGTTTACAGTGTTTTGAAGAATGATTATCGGAATGAAGTGGATACAATGGTGTTTAGAGCGTTCTCTGTAAGAATGATTCTTAATAAGTAATGTGTATATGATAGTGTTTACATTATTTTGATATAAGAACGAGTCTCAATGTGTAGACCCTAACCACTTAAACTCAATGTGTAGACTCTACCTACTATCCACTGAGACACTAGCCACATGGACACTGACCCTCACCTTCCAACTCACCGTCAATCTCCTGACCACATAACCTCTAACAACACTACCACATGACCAATGATCCTCCCTTTTCTACTCCTCACGCAGACCTAACCACTCAGAACTGACCCAACCACATAAACACTAGCAGGTTATCTGGTCTGCACAACGTCTTCAACCACAAAATCCCTGACCACAAATAGCTCTGACCCTAACGAGATGACCAATGATCCTCCCTTCTGTACTATTCTATGTTTTTAAACAAAATGGAACACATCAACATTATGTTTCATTTTAGAAATAAAATCTAACTATACTATATATATGTAAAGTAGTATAGATTTAAAATTGTGATTATGAAATATTATATAAAATTTATAAAATATATGTCTGTTTTAAAATTTTCAAAACATATTATGTGTACAAAAAAACTATGTTTTTATTATGTAAACTACAAAGTTTAATAATTATTTTACCAGAAACTGAAAGCAACTAAAAATAGAAGGGGAAAACATATTCGTAAGAAAAGAAAAAAAGAAAATAAAAATCATTCAAACATAAATGGTGCATGGAAGGAGAAATATAGCAATTGTTACACAAATATCATAGTTTTCTCTTTGATGTGTATATATACTTCATTTAAATCCTACAATGGATATGATCCCAAATTTCCCTAACTTTTTCTCTCTCCTTTCATCTCTGTAAAATTCAATCGAACATAACTGAAAAAGAAAAAATTCAAAATTCAATCGAACATAACTGAAAAAGAAAAAATTTCAGACAACTTCTCTTAATTGCCTAATCATCTTCTTTAAGTTCTGTACGTAAAAAAATTATATATTTTGCAAAAAATAAAAACTACACACTTCTAATTTTGGTCCGGTTCTCTTTTTCATTTTCTTACAATTTTTTTTTTCAAGAAGATGATTTTTTCGTTTTTTTTCTCCAATGGCGGTAAACATTAAGTAGAAACCAGTATGTGTACATAGTGAAGCTCGCCAAGCAAGCAGAGCGTCACTAGGAGATGGTCCACGTCATGGCGCTGACAGGCGCTACTTCGGCGGAGGAGCTCACCGTGGAGGAGAAGCATGGTCCACGTCACTATTTGTGTTATATATGTTAATGTCATCAACTTTCTACGCACAAAAAAAAAAAAAAAATGAAACAAAATATTACTGATTTAATAATGTCAAAATCATAGCTATATTTTTAATTTTACTTTTAAATTACCTTTAAATGTTTATCTTATAGAATTACGTTTTGAGAATTACCTTAGTAGCAAAACATGTTGAACTATCGATCTCTCTTTTTCCAAGATAATTTGAAAACATGTATTTGACGCTTTTTTTTTTTTTTGTAAAATGTTAAGTTTACCATTTTCTGAATAAAAGATACATCGTTGTTGTTGAACAACTTATTACAAAGGAGAAAACAAAAGAGCAATTAAAAACAACTAAACAAAGCTAAGGCGGAGAAGAAGAACGGATGGAAAAGTAGAGCGAGAGCAAGGACAGTGATCCTTGCGATGGAGGGGGCAGTGATAAGAGACGATCTCTCATAGAGCGATCAACTCCGCTAATGATCGCAGCTTCGGAAGATGGTGTGTGCCTGAAGATGCGGTGGTTCCTCTCTTTCCATAGGTTGTAGATAACGACCTGCATCAAGAGCTTTATAATCGACTGAGCACCTGAGCGAGATACAATGTGAGCTTGCTCAGTAATGTGTGCTACAGAGGCGAGAGATACAGGTGGGATACTGAACATCCATCCAGAGAAATGAGTCCAAACAGCCACAGAGTAAGGACAGCTGAAGAAGAGATGATCATGAGACTCGGGGTTTAAGGAACAAAGGGAACACACCGGCGGAACTGTCATTCCCCAAGAGATGAGCCTGTCCTTCGTGGGTAACCTGTTAAGCATAGCCATCCAACATACAAAAGAGCATCGCGGAATATGTTTAAACCATACCAGCTTACTCCAAGATACCAACGGGGCAGGCTCCCTGATAAAGTTCCAAGTAGTTTTGGAGGAAAACTTGTGCTTAAATGAGCGTTGCCGAGAGCACCAAAGGAAGCCGTCCTTGCCACGAGAATCAGACGGTGGTTGCATAGTTGACAGAACAACTTGGAGTGTTTCAGCTTCTTCAGACCTTGCTGCAGGGAGTCTCCATTCACCATTCAGCGCAGCTGTGCACGCATGGGAGTCAATAGGGATCCGTAAATCCCTCGGTCCTCTATTCCCAAAAACAGTGATCAGGGGTCCAAGATCAGTCCACCAATCAAACCAAAAACAGTGACCAGATAAAACATTATTTTGCATGGTAATATTTTGGATTACCACCAGAAACTACATCACTTCTTATAATCATTTTCTCTATTTTTTTTGGTTTCGGCTTTAGGATCTATTCCAGAAGTTAATTTCTCTTTCCATAAGTCTCCTAGCAAAAAAAATTATTAGTAAAATTACTTACGGGAGGATAAATTAGCTTATTCCAAATTCCAAATTCCAAATAGATAAATGTAACAGGACGAGAATATTAAATTTAAAAATCATGAGATTTACGTCAGGTTTATTTGTTTTGAATTATTAATAAAATAAGCAAAGAGGTGAGTGGAAAACGTGACTAAATAAGGCGTTTCCAAGAAAGCGCAAATATAATTTAGTAAACCTCTCTGTCTATATATATATACAGTATATGCTCAGGGATAATCTCAAAGTCTCACATAAAAACCTTGAGTGTAATCTATCTGGCAATTAAAGACTCACAAGTGAAGAAAAATGCAACAAGATCTCACATCTTATGACTGCTCCTCGGTACTGGATTCGATTCGCCGACATCTGCTGGAGGATGACTCAGAGAGTCTCTCTTCTTTCTCCAGCAGCAGCTCACCAGATCTGGAATCTACCAGAAGAAGAGGAGGCAACTTCAAAGGAGTGAGGAGAAGGCCTTGGGGGAAATACGCCGCAGAGATCAGAGACCCCAACAAACATGGAGCCAGGATATGGCTCGGCACTTACGAGACGGCCGAGGAAGCAGCTGCGGCCTACGACCGAGCCGCTTTCAAGTTGCGAGGGGCCAAGGCTAAACTCAACTTCCCTCACCTCATCGGCATTGATGGCCCTGAACCGTCAAGGATCACCAAGCGCCGCCTGAGTACACCAGTCTCATGTTCACCTGTGGCTAGAAGACGCAACACTGACATTATAAACCTGACGGCTAGAGTTCCATGCCTTGCTTTTCATTATTTCTACAACATTGACTCTACCACTTAGTGTTGATTACCGGTCACAACATCGGATTCGATGAAATGCATAAACTTTTATGAATCAATCAACTGTACCAACTTTTGCTTGTCTATTCATATCATTTTTAAGTCGAATAACCACCGAATTTGTTCTTGCCTTGAGAAAGAGACAAGGATACTTCATTATACAAGTTGAAATGAAATGCTAACAATAAAAAAACCGCCACCAAAAGTAAATGATACGTCCATCAACACCATTACAAATCCCTTTTCACTCTCTCTCCTCTCTCTACCTTGTTACCGGATGCCGCCTCCTGCGATCCAAAGGTGAGTTTGTCACTTTTCATTCTAGTTCATCTAATACTTGTATCATATACCAGGGAAACAATTACCTCTTTGGTCGGATTCTATCTTCTTCATAGTCCATCACTCCACTTGGTTCCCCAAACATCTCTTTATGCCCTCTGCTGTCAATGTCCCCCTGCCCACAATGTAAGTAAGACTACATCGACCACCACCCGTCCCAATCACATTTCATAATCGTCTAAAAGTTTTCTTTCTACAATCACCACTCCACCAACATTTCATTATTCATATCGAAGCACAAAAAGAACTCCACAAAAAAAAAAAACATATACAACTAAATCGCTCCAGACATAAGGTGGAGGATAACTTGTCCTATTTGTAACACAACGTTGTTTTCTTTTGAATATAAATAACACGTAAGAAGAACTCCCCACAGTCGACTGGCTGAATCGCTCAATGTATATAATAAAATTGATAGCTTTTTCAATCTATGATAGTACTGGAATTACAAAGTTGAAAGAAGTTTTCTTAGTGGTGTCCCTTGTTGATAAAACCCCATTTCAGTTCTCAGACTCTAGCTCAGGGTTACTAAACCTATAATTAGTTACATTATATAATTAGTAGGAGGGAATAGTGAAGCCCTTAGGCCTCCAAGCCTATCACTGACCTTCATGGACAGAGACTTCTTGACTTCTTCCACTCCTTCTTCTGCTTCCTTACGATGTTTTTTGTCAATCTCACTCATATTGTCCGCCCATTTAATCTTGTCTTGAATTGAACCGAGAAGATTCTCTGATGTGTTCAACCTACACACACATAAAAAGTCTCAAAAATTTAAGCAAGGCACAAACTGTTTCATGAGAAAAGGACACTTCAAATAGAGCTCAATTGAGGTAAATCATTAGTCATATATATTCTAACGCCATGTGCGGGTTCATTTTTTTAAATAGAAATAAAGGCGCAAAGAAAGAAACAAAACGCTGGAGACCAAGGGAAGAAGAAGGAACTAACTACCAGTTTGACAATGTGTGTAACATATTCCCTAGTTGTCCTGGCCTTAGATCCCTACCAGCTGCAAATGGAACCTGCATATTTCCAAGAAATATATGACTCAGAAGCACAATGATTATATAGGAGAGACAAAACAGACCTCGAAGCATCTTTTCAACTGATCCAGTTTGCCTCTAACTATACCCTGAAAGATAGTAAGTAGCTAGCAAAGTCAGTATCATGCTTGTTTACAAAAACAGAGAGAGAGAGAGCACTCACCGCGTACATACAATCATTGATAAGAAAGTCCTCGAGTTCACGAACATTGGTGACATCTAACTCGGCCATGAGCGTATCATAAGGCAAAACCTAAGGAATAACAAGCAAAGTGAGAAACAAGTGGAAGGAAATGAGAAGAGAATACAAACCTTGTTTGACTCGGCAAGGGTAAGCACAGTGAGCTGTTTAAGCTTCAGGATTTGGTCAGGAGACAGCTGAGGGATACGGCTAGCATTGCCTAATAAACCAAAAACAAATAAGAAAGTGTGGCAGGGAGGGAGCTGCTGTATTGCCTAAACATTAAAAGGTGGTTCGTACATTTGTAGTCACCCCAGGTGCCATGGGCAAACAACCGCAGAACATCCACGTATACAGAATGTGTGCTTCCTTCAAGCTGCAATGCAACATCAACAATTACTAGCTAGCTAATAGAGAGAGAGAGAGAGAGATTTCTACACAACAAACTTTTATCACCGGAAAAAAAAAAACAATCACAAATAAGCATGAGAATAGTAGATCGTCGATGTAAATTAGGCCAGGATTCGAGAATGAAGAAAGACCTGGGCAACGTTGGGTAGAGCCAAAATCTCGGAAAAGGCGAAAAGAGAAGGATGCGATGTAGCTTCGATGATGATAGGCAACAGGGCCTCGCCTTTGCAGGTAGAAGCTCGGCGAACCAGCTCATCAATGATCTCCGCCTGCTTCTCCATATCCATTAGGGTTTTTTTCCGATAGATCCAATACAATAACTCTGGAGCTCTCCCCCTATTTTTATATAATATATGGGGATGACGTGTCTAATTAATAACATAAAACATATTTAATCCTTAATAATAATACTCCACTTTTTTGGGCCTTCTTTGCTTCTTCTATATAAATTAGATAATGATAATTTGGAGAAGTAAGTCTCATTGCGAACTTACTGGGCCTAGGCCCAAACCAAATACCATCTATTTTAGCCCAAAACGAGACTCCTCCTCCTCCTCCTCCTGTTCGTCTTCGAGAAACCAATCGGTAATTAGTCTTGCTAGGGATTTGATCGGAAGATATGGCAGAATCTCGCAGCAACAGAGCGGCGGTGCAGGCTACAAACGATGATGCATCCGCCAGTAAACTGTATGGCATGCTGCCCTCTTTCTTTTCGTAAATTAGATTGGATAAGTTGCTGACTTACGTGCTATGTGAATTTTGAAGGTCTTGTGTCAAAAAGGGTTACATGAAAGACGATTATGTTCATCTCTTTGTGAAAAGACCCCTTCGAAGATCGCCCATTATTAATCGAGGTAGGTCGAACACACACACTCTTATTATTACTCTGTCTTTAGCTGACACTACTGGATTCTTCCCTAGGTTACTTTTCCCGTTGGGCTGCCTTCCGAAAGCTTTTGGCTCAGTTTCTGGAAAGTGGGATTAGTTCTAATGAAACTGCTCAACCCAAGAAACAGATACTCTCTCTCGGAGCTGGCTTCGATACTACTTACTTTCAGCTTCTGGTTGGTGCCTCCCTCCTCCTCTTCTTTCTTTCTTCTGAATTCTCCATTTTGCGTGCTTCTCTTCTCATTTTCCCATTTTGTAGGATGAGGGGAAAGCGCCCTTTTTGTACGTGGAACTGGACTTTAAAGAGGTACCCATTCATTTCATTTCACTTGATCAACGCTGAACAAAAAGTATTCATCCTGTTGCTAAATGGCTTTCCTTCTTACCTTAGGTAACAAGTAAGAAGGCTGCTGTTATCGAAAATTCCAGCCAGCTGAGGGACAAAATTCTAGGAGCTAATTCATCTATTTCAGTTGGTGAGAATTGTTGAATGATTCTCTCTCTCTTTTTATATATGTCATCGATCTCAACTAGTTCAGTCCAGCTATTACTGATCTATCATTCTGCCACCTCTCCAAGCTAAATATGCAAATCCCTTTTTCTTTTTTTTTTTACAGTTAGCTTGTAGTTTTGTTAGTTACTCCTCTTAATTTATTATGTTGCGTTGCTGTTTACCTCTGCAGAGGAAGGCCAAGTTCTCAGTGATCATTACAAGTTACTTCCTGTTGACCTGCGTGATATACCAAAATTAAGAGATGTTGTATCATTTGCTGGTATGGATCCTAGGTATGCATCAACACTTTCCCTTTTATGTTACACACTCTTATGACATACTTTTTTAACCACTGACTCATGATAAACCTACTTGATCCCTAATATCATTACAGTCTGCCGACATTTATTATTGCAGAATGTGTTCTGATTTATCTGGACCCCGATTCCAGCCGTGCCATCGTCAATTGGGCGTCAAAGACGTTTTCAACTGCAGTATTTTTCTTATATGAGCAGGTTTTTCTGGCTTTTTGTATCTACCTAGTTCTCAGCTGTGTTTTTTACCTTGTCATGCATAATATTGTAGATATAATCTTACTGTTGATGTTGGTTTTCGGTTTGCAGATCCATCCAGATGATGCATTTGGACATCAGATGATTATAAACTTGGAGGTAAGAATATGTACTTTAAATGTCATCATTTTGCCTCTTGGGTACATTTTTTGTAGATAAATAAATATACCTTCACTGCAGCTCGTTCTGATTTATTTTACCCGTGTGTTTCTGTGCTTCAGAGTCGAGGTTGTGCACTCTTAAGCATTGATGCATCACCGACTTTACTCGCAAAGGAGAGATTGTTTCTTGAGAATGGATGGCAGGTACGCTTTGTAGTTAGATATCAATATGATTAAATGCAGTCTTGTATATGTATTAATGCCTCCAATCTTACATCGAGTTGCCTAACAATTTGACATACGACTTTAAATTTTAAACGCAAATGTGCAAGGGTTTGAGTGCAAATTCTACTAACGAAAATTTGCTTGTCAAAATTGTATGCTATGTTATTGTTAATTCCTATATAACTCCGTTGTGGTAATGGGCTAACAAGTTGCATTATATTGAATATTGGATCTTCATCAAACCGTATCTGTTTGAAGGACCAAAATGCAGTTTCCAGTCTTTCGTTCTGGTCGTGATGGCTGGTTGTAGCTAGATAATGTGCATTGTCTGATGGACGCACGGCTAACTTTCAATTATAATCTGTAATCTATGGCCTTCTCATATCTTACTCTACTCTTTGTTCTTGCATATTAGAGAGCTGTTGCCTGGGATATGCTGAAAGTGTATGGAAGCTTTGTTGATACTCAAGAAAAACGCAGGTCAGCGCTGTAGTTACCCTTAAAATTATGTAACTGCGTTATAATTTTCATATCGATGATCTGGCCTGAGTTTTTTTCAGAAAAGTTGTCTTTTACAAGAAAGGCCTAGTAAATGTTGATGAGTTATAAGCTTTCCCTTGTTTTTAAGCTCTTCCTGTATCCTGTGTTTTTATTTATGTATTCTCTTTTGGCTCTCTTATATCTCCAATCCATGACGTTTCTTCAGAAACCCTTGCTTTTCTCCTATATTAAAATAAGATAGTTGTGTGTGTTTCAGGATCGAGCGATTGGAGCTGTTTGACGAATTTGAAGAGTGGCACATGATGCAGGCAAGTCCATCATCATCCACCTTATTAACTTAGTTTTCCACCCATTTTATGTAATGGGAAAGGTAAAAAGAAGACTGAAAGATGAGGGTATTGAATAGCGAGGGTATCTCCAGTATATATGTTAGTTTTGGATGATGCGTCAGTGTTGACATAAATGTGGGTAAATATTTGATTATGGTTTTGTTTTTTTCAACAGGAACATTACTGCGTCACATATGCTGTCAATGACGCAATGGTACGTAAATGAGGCATGCGCCCAAGTGTAGTTGTAACTCAAAATGTGATTATTAGTTCTCGTTTTGGAGGAACGTGTTAGTAAAGAGCGTTGTGCTTCGACAGGGGATATTTGGGGATTTCGGTTTCACAAGAGGAAGCCGTGAAAGCATGAACATCTCATCTGCAATGTCACCTTGAAAAAGGAAGGGGAGTGTTTTTTGTTTGTAAGTCAATGTTTCTTTCTTTCTACATTTATTGGAGAAAATAATAACCCTGGATGATGAAAGCATTTTCTTCGTCTTTGCAGGAAACAAGCTTTTGAGATAAGATGATCGACTGTATCGCTTCGAGTTATCTGGGCTCGTCGTCGCCTCCTTGAGGCTCAATAACTCGGTTTCTTCTTCGTTTTGTTTCTGCTCTACTCTCTATTCTTGTTTGTCATACCAATGAAAGACGGTGCGAATGCAAATCTGCATTGTCTGTTTAAACGTTTCCCTTAAACTTTAAAAGTAACTGAGAAAATAGAGATTTAATTTCTCAAATATATATTTGTAGTCGACAGTAGCTTACGTAATAATTAAATTTCCAAAACAACAGCTGACAGCATATTTAATGACAGTTGGTCGTTAATTTTTTTTTTCCGTGACACCATTCTAGAAATTGCTTCAAAGTTATGAGACGTCTACTTTTCGTTATACTAGCCTAGAAATACAAAAGAGTTCTGATGTAAGAATATGAATAAGGTAACTTGTGTTATGTTAATAAAACAGTGGGTTTTCTAATAAACATTGTTAAGCAAAACGACAGTATATAAATACACTGAAGGCAGCCACAAAAATGTGGTGGTACGAAAATGTTTACGCAAAGAGAAAACAACCAACCAAAGAACAAGTGAGCTTAATTACAAACCAGAAATGACGTACAACGTACAAGTGAACTGAACAGAACAATTTTGGCTCAAGGTTGTAGGACTCGAAGACTGAACGGAAAAGGATATTGCTAGGCAATCAAGTTGAGCAACAGCCATTTTTTTGGGCAACAGGCTGTCCTCTGATCTGCACCGTCGGCGGTCTGGCATTGTTCCCAGCTGGTTGGCTTGCCATACTGCATCCAAACCACAAATCAATTACTTTCCTTTGCGCCATAGACATTAACTGGTTCATTCTGTATACTGATTGGCTACAGTGAAACTACATGAAAGTGAATTTTCAAATTTGAACACTGCAGGGTCAACATCACTCTACTCTAAAAGTTCCTTTTATTTTCCTTTCCTATTATAACATATAGCAGTGACCACTTGCTGGAGTTCAAAGTTGGTGTCTGCTGAATCTTAAGAGAGCATTTAGCAGCCAATAATAACAAGGAAGCATAGTAATTACCTCTCTTTGATGGATGCCGACATGGCCATGAAAGCCTGTTCCACGTTTGTAGCATCTTTTGCACTAGTCTCCATGAAAGGAATTCCAATTTCATCGGCAAAAGCCTTGGGAGTGTACCAAAATTCATATCAGAAAAGCAAGATGACCACAAAACTCGAGAGAGAGAGGGAGAGTCCGTACCTTTGCGGTTTCATATGGAACGGCTCTGTTTTCAGCAAGATCACACTTGTTTCCAACTAGGAGTTTGTTCACATTGTCACTAGCATAACGATCAATTTCACTCAACCATTGCTTCACATTATTAAAGCTTTCTTGATCTGTGACGTCGTAGACAATCTGCCACCACGGACTAAGTTAGTACAGAAAAAAAAAAAAAATACAACGGGGGGAGAGAGAGAGAGAGTAAGGTTACAATGATTCCATGTGCGCCGCGGTAATAACTGCTAGTAATAGTCCTGAAGCGCTCTTGACCAGCAGTGTCCCACTGAAAAGTATAAGGTCACCATTGAGACTAGACAGTAAAGACATGAGGAAATAAGAGAGTCACAGAGTTAAGAAGTTAAACTTGACTTGTTAACTACTGTTTATAGAAAGAGGACAGTAGAGTTGCATACAATTTGGAGCTTAATCGTCTTCCCATCTTGCTCCACAGTCCGAATTTTCTATAGAAAAAATGAAAGAGATGAACAAACACGGCCTCCTAAAAACAAGAAGAAGTGTGAAACAACTTACAAAATCGACTCCAATAGTGCTTATGTAACTTTCTACATACGAATCATCCTGCAAAAACACGGGCAAGCAGAGTCATGAAATATATCCAACAAGAACAGAAACAAACAACAGTGCTCGATTAGTTACAAACTTACAGAGAATCTCAACAGAAGACAAGACTTGCCCACGCCAGAATCCCCAATGAGCAGGAGCTTGAAAAGGTAGTCGCTACACAGATTAAAAGGATCAAACAGAAGCTTCTACACAATCGTGAGATCTATATCAACTAGCCGATGAGAAAGGAACTTACTACTCAGGATTCATGGTGGTTGGTTTCGACTTTAGATGACAGCGAACAGAGGAAAATCTGGGAGAGGGGAGGGTGGAGATCTGTTCTGTTAAAGAGAGAAGATTTGGAGATTTTTAGAAAAGGCCAACAAACGGGCCTTGGAAGAGAAGCCTATATTCATTTAAATAAGGCCCATTAGAAGCACAGATGGACCTCCTTCCACACGTAATTGATCTGCTTTTCGGGCTCCCTCTTGTTTCAAAAAAAAAACCTGACCTACATAAATAATCATATGTCTCCATCACCCAACATGTTATTATCGCTCTCTCATTCTTCAACTTTTCTTTACTCCTTCCCAGCTCATCTTGAGGTTGCAGTGCTATTAGGGTATAATAACTACCTAGGTATCTACGAGAAACCGACTGGTTTAAAATGTGCTGAGTTTATTACCAAAATTGTTCTTGGACACAATGGACCGGCCTTGTGCAATTAATTTTATATAGCTAGCTGAAAGATAAGCTTCACAACTCATTACGCCTGTCCTCAATTTACTATCGAAAATAAGAGCAAGCCCACTGCTTACAAGTACCAAACCGTTGTGTCCATTTCCAATACCAACGCTCATTTAAGATTCATTGCAACAAAAAGAAGAAGAAGAAATAAAACAGCATACGAATGAAACTCAGGGTTTTCAAGGTAACAACACAAGACAACGCAAATAGCAACCAAACTTCAGGCACATGCTCCCTCCCGGTAACTCAACAGGTTTCTTCTCTAAATAGGCTTGATCTTGAAGTGCAGTGAGATGAGCGAAAAAACAAGACATTTCAAGTCCTGCAAACACAAGGAAGAGAGCAAAGAATAAATAACAGAGTAAGGTAACTAGAGAAACATAGTCAGAAATTGATGATAAAATTGACAAGGGAAAAAGAGAAGAGACCTGAACAAGATAGTAAAAGATGCGAAGACCTTCAGGATCATCACTGCTCTGGACATCAACGAGAGAACCAATCTTAGATGTAGCGAAGGAGATGTGCTCATTTCCCATAACGATCTCAAGCTCTTGTCTCCCAACACGGTCAGGTTCCGGCCACTTAAAATCATCTTCTTTCATTATCTACACACAAAAATAATCACGAGTAAGGCACACAAAAGATACTGCACACACACATGCAATGACGGAAATTCATATAAAATCATCCATCATTACAAGTTAGCGAAACCCAAGAGAGGAGAAAAGGTTCTAAATCTACACACGTAATAATAAGATCACCAATCAGTTTCAAATCTGTACGCACATAGATACACAAAACCCTAATCGAGTTCGAGCGGACAGGAATAGAACCAAATCTGAGGAGGGTTAAGAGAAAAAGACCTCGCTCTCGGAGACGATACGCTTGCATTCCTTGAGAACGGCGGGGGTGAGAAACACCTCCTTCCGGATCATCGTATCGTTCTTGTAGTTTGAGTTATTGGCGTATCGGAGCTTACCGTCCGGTCTAAACTCGAACTCCAGGAACTCGTGTCCAAATTTCCCCTTGTGCCCGACATAGTACCGCAGGTAGAACTCGTTTCCTTCTTCCGCCGCCATGCCTTCTCTCCCGATTTCTCTTCTGTCCCCCCGTTTTTTTCTTTTTTTCTTTGTTTAACCCCCAAAAAGGAAAAGAAACACTAGCAACGTATATTAATTAATGGGGTTAGATGTCAGCCCATATAAATGAACATGAGCCCAACATGCAGGCCCATTTTAAATCATCAATTTATCGTCTGCCTGATATCGACAAGGAAGTTGCTCAGACGATGCCGACGGATTCGAAAATGGCCAAGTTTCTTCAATCCTATGGTAGTTGATTTGTGCTTGCTCTTTTCATTTTTTTCTAGTTATTAATTGAAACTTTCGATTGTTTCTGTTGTGGGAGCAGGATATGATCTGATTCTGGGAGCTATAGCTGCAATTTATGTGCTCATGGCACCATACACTAAAGTGGAAGAGAGCTTCAACGTACAGGTACCCTCCTTCGTTTCAATTGCAAAGATCTACA
Organism: Brassica oleracea var. oleracea; assembly: GCF_000695525.1. Lineage (NCBI taxonomy): Eukaryota > Viridiplantae > Streptophyta > Magnoliopsida > Brassicales > Brassicaceae > Brassica > Brassica oleracea. The sequence goes on from NC_027755.1 coordinate 41,719,973, forward strand.
CTCTCTCTCTCCGTTTTACTGAGTGGTCTTTCTCTCGCCTGAATTTGCATGTGACCAGTCAATGCACGACATTCTTTACCATCGCCATCGTTTGGACTCTGTGAGTGACGACTACCTCTTCTTCTTCTTAAGGCATGTTTGAATTCTACAAAATGTTCCCACTTGTGTTTTATTTTGTCAGTACGATCATTTGGAGTTCCCTGGTGTTGTGCCTCGAACTTTTATTGGTAAGGGCTGTTGGAAGGATGTAGTGATTCTCTTTCTATGGAATGATATGTTTTTTTATCAACTCTGGGTTCTTCTTGCAGGAGCCTTTATAATCTCTTTCTTTGCATCACCCCTTGTGTTCATTATCAGCTTCCTTGGCTTCCCCAAAATTTATAGTCTTGTTGCAGGTTCCATTTTCCCTTTAATGAAATCTCCAACCATTCTAAACACGGACTAAACCAGTTCATTGACTTTTAATATAGCTCGTTTCGTCTTGGGCTGTATCATACTATCCACACTTAGATTTTTCCGGATTCAGGTTTGATGTTTATTTGCTTGCTACTTCTGCTTCTTTCTATTCCACACTAACCGAAAGCTGCCTCTTTAATTTGACAGATAAGGAAAAAGTTTGGATATCAAGTGGAATCTTTCTTCCTACTTCTCACCACTCTCCAGTTTCATTTGCTCTTCTACTCCACTCGTCCTCTTCCTAATATTCTAGCTTTGGGATTAGGTGATTCTTTTCTCTTCATCTTACTTACTCTATTTGTATTCTCCTAGCTAATATTGCAAACTCTGGTTTGCGCAGTTAATCTGGCATATGGTAATTGGTTGAAGGGAAACTTCTATTCAGCTTTGAACTTCTTGGTATGTTATCTATGATTTTCCTGCTAACGACCATCATGGCCTCCGCAACTGTGGATTTTTCTGACATGCCTTTCATCTGATAATCAGATTTTTGCCACTGTAATCTTCAGATGTGATGTGATATTACTGCTTGGGCCTATCGCTCTCGAGTTTTTTTTGGTGAGTTGGTGATGAACAGTTTGATTTCTGAATTATGTATGAGCCTAATTTGTTGCTTCCTTCTGATGAGGATGCTTTACATATTTATTAATGACAGACCAAGTCCATCTCCTTCTGGAAAACGCTTAAATATTGTGTTGGAACCGCTGTGGTGACCGCAGGTTAGTTAAAGTCCCCCCTTCATTATCTGATATATTTGGTTCTTCCCTTCGGATACTAGTCAGGCTCTTGTGGTCACGGAATATTCCTCAGCACAGGTCTTACCATTTTCGTTGACTCTATCATGTGGAAGAAGTTTGTCTGGCCAGAATTTGAAGTTTTCTGGTTTAACTCCATTCTGAATCGAAGTTCTGACTGGGGTGTATCCTTCAAAATTTGTTTCCTCTATTTACTTTTGTACGATAGGATAACCTTTTAGCATCTGAATCGAAGGTTTGGATTCTTTACAGTGATAACCGTTTTAGATTTCCATACTTCAGTGTCACTGCCAATGCAAAGCTTATTTTGCAAATATTGTGGCGCTTGTATTTTTATCAAATTCTGTGTTGGTCCTTGAAAATTAGTTGCTAAACCAGACACATTCCATTCATTGGTACTTCACCTCAGCACTCCCACGGTCTTTGCTTGTAGCTTATCCTCTATCCCTGGTAATTACCTGACCTCCTAACATCTGTCATAGTGTCTTATTCCCTTTGAGTTAGCAGATCTGATTGTATCTCTATTAATTTTTCTCATCTGTTTGGTATCTTACTTGACAGAAGGGTTCCATTCCTTGTTATTCCAGTTATATCCTTTGTTTTACTCTACTCTAAGCTTCCACACAAGGTATTCAGATGGATTACTTATCTCAGTAGCCATGAAATTTTCTTAACCATTTGCTGATAAAGGCTTCCCTATCTTTCTTGATATATGTAGGAACTCCGCTTTATTATTAGTTCAGTGCCAATGCTCAACTTATCTGCTGCTGTTGCTGCTAGCAGAATGTATGAGTTCTATCAGATGTTTGCTAGCTAAGCTTTCAATCATAGCTAGAACGTTCTTTTATTCAGTCTCGCAATAGCTTTTTTGATACACTTCATTTCTGAATGCCACTTATACTTACTACCAACGTGGCCCTAGCTCGTACTATAATCTGGTTTCCTTGTACAGCTACAAGAATAGGAAGAAAACTATTTGGAAACTGGCAAACATGGTTATGCTAGCATTATTTGCAATCAGGTATAAATAGTAGGCAATCTTTGCTATGCAAGAGAAGGGAAGGGATTTGCTAGTCTACTTAACCCTATCGTATAGTGCAGGGTGCACGGTTTTCACATTCATGGCATCTTACAACAACTATCCAAGCGGCTATGATCTTAAGCGCTTGCATCAGATAAGTGAGTGACTTGTTCTTTTCGGGGTATCTTGTTATTGAAGCAGCGTTTACTTTGGAACCGAACAAGAAAATATGGTAGCCACGTATTATACATAATCATCTTTGTTTTGTGGGCTGTATGTACCTAGGGTTGATAATTTTCCTACGATATGATTAATTTTACGGGGTGCCTTCCATGTTTTCAGGCCATCCTGCAAATGTAAAGGGAGAAGAGTGGGTTCACATAGACACTTTTAGTGCTATGAATGGAATATCTCGCTTTTGTGAAAGTGCTTTTCCGTGGAGGTGAGTGAGGTTGATTATTCTTTCTATGTTTTTAGCTGCCCTACCCCGTTTTATTGTTGGTAGAAGTAAAGGAGACATCAAGGTTCCTGGATAACAACTTGCCACTTGTAAAGGATCGAATAGTGCTAGAGAGGCATTTTGTTTGCCATATTCATTTTCTTGGAGACGAATACCACAAACTGGGAAAAGATCATATGTTACTCCACCGCCTTGAATATGTAGAACAGGCGTGTATCTGTTTAGCTATTTAGGAGGAGATATATTTTTTCGTGTGCAATGCAGATACTCAAAAGAGGAAGAAATGGTGGTGGAGGAGTTACAAAACCGAAACTTCACCTACCTTGTGAAGTGCATATATTCATCATAGAATAGAAAGCAAATTCTTAGTCAAAGAAGATACCATTGGTGGTGGTCAACATCTAATAAAGTTGTAATGTTTTGAGCAGCGAGCACCCGTCTGTGGATGGATACAAGTGCTTGTTTTCTGAAGAAGGCTTCGACAGAGTCGAACTGCGGCAAGGTTTCCCTCCCATTGTTCTGGTAAGTTGGTTAGCTTGGGGAATATTTAATCAGAATAGGTGCGTTGGAATGCAATGTTGAGTTTAAGAGGTTGAGTTGCAGGTAAAAAGAGCCAAAGTATACGTGCACCAGGATATGAAGGCGGATGACCAGTTGCATAAGAAATGGCCAGGATGTTAGATTCATTGTTTTGGTCGATGTAGCACAGCTTTGTTATCCTGAGAGAGGAGAAGATCATGTAGCGATGTCCAGATATTAGTATACTTCCTTCCATATGCCTGTCGCTGTTCTGATTCATTGTCCTGGTCGATGTATCACAGCTTTCTGAGTTGACTTTTCTGGTTCGAGACGCTCGCTCACCATTTCACTTGCCGGGTTTCCTACGACCATTCTAACACTTATTCCGCCCTTGTGTTGTGTGTAATTTCTATGTAAAAGAGATACAGAAAAAAACATAATTCTGATGGTGATTATGGTCCTTACTGATGTAAACTAATAATGTTTACATTGTTTTTAATCTTCAAGAAGGATTATATTAAACATTGGAGTGTTACAAGGTGAAACATTTAAACTAGATGTCGTATACGGCACTAGGAAGTAGAGCTGGCGGTTCAACAGATTTAACCGCATAAGCCAGCAGATGAATGAAGGAAGAAGGAATGTACAAAATATTTAAATTTACTCCATTAAATGGATGGCGTCGTTGGCCGGTGGAGGTGGGACAATTGTACATTGATGGGTAAAGCCGAATTTTGGCAGGGCATCACATTCAATGTCCATTGGTTCCTCTCCTACCATATTTGAAGTTTGAGGTTTCTTTTCTCTTTTTATTTAGCTTAATTAATTAAAGTCGTAGTAATTACCATGTGTTTAATTCTTGTTCACGCATATGGTGATATCATGTCGCATATTCTACACCACGCACGTCCTTCAAACTTCTTTCGACACTACATATACTAGCTGCGCAAGGGTACCTTTGGTTTTTTAAAAAGTGTACCTTTAGATGGCGTCCAGGCCCAGAGCTCTGGCGGAGTGGCCATGGAGTCCCCTTGGTAGCTTCAAATACCTCTTAATTGGTTTCAGGGGCGAAGCTAGAATAATATTTCTATGGGTGCAAAATTTCATAATTGACAAAAGGAGATCTCAAACCTAAGATAACATGGGTGCACAATTCCATCAAACCATATCACCTACCTAATTTCTTTGTATTTCTACATTATAAACTGATATTAGTAATAATATTATGGGGGCACTTGCCACCATAATTAATGAATGCCTTGGCTTCGCCCCTGCTTGGTTTCCCGCTAGTGCTAATGAGCATAGCATGCATGCACTCGTACGTGATGGCTGAAGATGAGGAGAAAGACCTTGGGAGACAGATGATAGTGACGCTGATGCTGAAGAGAACAGTTCACAGCCTGATATCATAGATCAGTGTGTCTCGTCGTCAAAGGATGCCCATGGGGAGGAAAAAATCGTGGACAATCTCGTTTGAGTTAGAGCAAGTGGACTGTGACGTACCTGGGAAGACCAAATCATCTTACACACTCTCCTTATGTACCTCGCAACATGAAGCTCCCAGACTCACACACCTTCCCCTATATATATGGAGACTAGAAGGAGCCAGCCTCATGGCTCATTGGCTCTGCTTCACGCTGATCCCGTCGAGTTACTCTACTACTGGTTCTACAGAGCTCGCCACGACTCCACCACCACTTCCTCTACTCTCGCTACCATTCTCACCACCACTCCTAGCTCTATCGTCAGCCGAGCTCATAACGTGTACGAGTTTCTTAAACCATTATTTTCTTTTATATATTCCATACGTATCAGTTTTCTAATTATTTCAATTTGGCAGCTGTGGTGCACCCCTTCTCTGAGCATATCACCTAAACACTACTTCTATGAATGCATATGTATTTGTTGAACGTTCCAGTTGCTCCAATCACACAGTTCATGACCCACTACTCTTTGTTCATGATAGGACTGTATCTACGGGACCGACCGACTGGTATTCAAGATCATTCATGTTAAGATCCAATGATTTGCTTATTTAAACCATCCTCCTAATAGAAAACCTTTACTGATAACAAATGGAAAAATAAATGAAAATAGTTTATAAACGCTAGCTCATAACCAAGAATGTTTAACAAAATATATAAATATCTGGGTGCATCATCAGATCAATAGTTACAACCACTTTACGAGCTATTACTTCAAATGGGCCTTACACACTCATGGTATACCTAATGAAGGAGTGAGTAGGGTATACGCCCTAGTATATATTCGTGGGGACAAAACTTAGTTTCACCCCACCCATAACTTTTAAATTCACAACTTCTCTTGCTGCCAATCAAATTGTCACATAGATAATTAATAAAAAATATTAAATTTTATTTAAAAATTTAAAAATAGTTGAAAAATTAATGATGCCTAGCAAAATCTAAACCCTAAATTCTAAACCCTAAATCTAAATCTAATCCCTAAATATTAAACCCAAACCCAAATCCTATACTCTAAACCCAAATAGTAAACCCTAAACCCAAACCCTATACTATAAACCCAAATCCTAGACCCTAAACCAAACTGTAAACCTTAAATCCAAATCCTAAACCCTAAACCAAACTGTAAACCTTAAACCCAAATTCAAACCTTTTAGGTTTATAGTTTATGGTTTGGGTTTATGGTCTAATATTCAGATTTAGGATATAAGGTTTGGGTTTACGGTTTATAGTCTAGGATTTGGGTTTATGATTTAGGTTTAGAGTTTGACTTTACGATTTAGGGTTTAGAGTTTAAGTTTAGGATTTAGGGTTCAAAATTTAAGATTTAGGATTTTGTTAATGGCATTATTTCTTTTTTTAATTATTTTTGATTTTAAAAAAAAAATATATTTGTATTAATAATCTAGTTGGAACTTTGATCTGCTATAAGAGGTGGTGAATTTAAAATGAAAATGTAGAAGTATTCAATGCTTGCATAAGAAGGTGTGCCCTGTTTTATGTTTTCATTCATTTAATGTTGGAGCAACAGACACTAGCTGGCGCTATAAGAGCAAGTGCAACAGCGGTCCATGTCGGATCCTTAGCGCTAATCCTCAGCTTAGGGTTAATATAATAATATTAATTATCCGTGTAAACCTAAGGATTGTCCCGTCGAGAAGGATTTTAAGGGGCTGATTCTTGAGTACGTGTCCTCTTCTAACTGGGTGGGCGTCGGTTTGTGTTTCGTTGGGTCAAGCGAGAAATCTCATTCTCGACCGAAACCGTAGAAAAAAAATCGTCCCGAGAGAAAGGCGATATTGGAGGCGATTCATTTCTGTTTCGTTTTTGGTAAATCTTTCTCTAAAATCATTGATTTTCGCTTAATTAGATCAATTATCTTCTTGTTTCCTCTCAATCGGGTTGGATAATGAGGGTTTATATCGATTTCGTTTAACGATTGAAATTAGGGTTTTAAAAAAAATTGGGGATAAATCGATTTGGGGAGAGGGTGCGTTTGTATATAGGGTTTCAGATCAATTTTGGTTTCAATCGGAAGCGGATCTTCTCTTTTTTCTTACACGGATTGAAATCCCATATTGGTTTCAATCGGTTCTAATTGATTTGTTTGATCTTGTTGAATCGATATGTTCATTTTAAGGGAGTATTCTTGGGGTTCATTTAAATCACTACTCGGTTGTATATATGCGAGTATTTTTGCGAATGTAATAAGTAATCGGTTCTAATTGATTTAAGTGTGTTCTTCACTTCTTTCAGGTTAAAGAAAATGAGACAAGATTACAGCTACAGCCAGCCCTCTTCATCATCAGACTCTCTGGACATAACCTCCCTTCTTGAAGCCGAAGCTCAGATTTATGCGGATGAAACTGACAGTAGCAACCGCAATGCAATGCCGGTTCAGTACCCACGTCAACCAGAGGCTGATGATGGAATCCCCACGACATGCTACTGTGGAGCTCAGCCTGTTCTCGGTTGCTCTTACACTCCTAAAGACCCATACATAAGGTACTTTACGTGCGATAATGCTGATGATGGAGACTGCCACATTTGGAAATGGTGGGAAGTGGCAGTCATGGAGGAGATGAGGGAGTTTCAGAGGCAACTTAGTGATCTTAAGAAGACGGTAGATGAGAGTGAGCAGAAGCACCTTAACCTTGAGAAGACGGTACATTTAATATTTTTTTATTCATAAGGACTCCAAACTGAGACTCACCATTGGAATAAACTTTTGGATTAGGATCCTTAACTATTCAAAAAAAAAAATATAATAGTTTTATATGGCTAATGACCCCGTGGTGAGTCTCACCATTGCGGGTGCTCTAACATGAATGATCCTGAATGGCTACTAGTTGCTGAAGCATCAATCACCTCATATTGCTTAACTTGGCTCATCTGTATTTTAGATAGGAAATTGACAGACTTTCATTACACAAACTAAAAACACCAGATTTAGAAAGCCAATATCTACGTTACTGATGAATATCTTTCCTTACGTGAGGATATGATATAATCGGCAATCGATATTCGATAGGTGTGGGGGAGATTAGCTGAGTGTCATAAATGAGGATCCATGTGGGAAGTATCGAATGGAGGAGTACATGTTTGGTCCCGGTAGGGCCCTCATAGGGAAGTGGGCTGGTGGGAAGATAGGGGTTGGCTTCGTCATTCTACATCTACCAAACAGTTTGATACCTTTCTATATAACGTACTCATCGGCCGTAACAAAGAATTGGAGTACATACGACGGTATAATGGCTACGAAACCAGGCATCCTCACCGATTGGCCTTGGACACCCCTTGGGAATTTCAAGGTGCATTCTTTTTTCTTTCTCTCTTTGGTTTGTCTATTTAATTATTATATATATTGTTCTACTAAAAAACACTATTATGTAGTATATATATATATATATATATATATATAAAACTCGTGCTTATGATCGAATCCCGTTTCTGATGCATGATATGGTACGTGGAAACAATTAATACAATAGTACATAGTAATAGCACCATGGGCGGTCCATAGCACATACAAGTTTGTGACTGATGATCCGGTGGATCTCGGATACTCCCTCGTATTGCCCTTCTTGCTCTTCAGAATTCTTCACAACCAGGTTTGGATCTCTCTTTCCCGTTACTATACAACCAAGGGAAAGAGACGCATCCTCGACAAAGGTATCGACTTCAATCAGGTCGACAGGGAGACCAACTGGTGTGTTTTTCACTCTGTTTGTCATTTTATGCAACTGCGTCGCTTGTGCTTTATGTGAGCTAAGTATGTATTCTTGATATTTACGCGCGCAGGGATGACCAAATATTGTTCAACGGATTGCTGTTCTATATAGGGATCATGCTGCTGCCGCAGGCAAAGCAACTTCCCTGGTGGAGGACAGACGGAGTGTTGATGGCTGCGATGCTTCATGCCGGGCCGGTGGAGTTCCTCTATTATTGGCTCCACAAAGCTCTTCACCACCACTTTCTTTACTCCCGCTACCATTCCCACCACCACTCCTCTATCGTCACTGAACCCATCACTTGTAACTCTTATTTCTTATCTGTTATTATTTTTTTATCAAATTTACCTAAAATTTTTCACGTCCTAGTTTAGTAATATATATTTTTAATCATTATATTCAGCGGTGATACATCCATTCGCGGAGCATATAGCATACTTCATTCTTTTCGCCATACCATTGTTGACAACGTTGTTAACGAAAACGGCATCCATAGCGTCGTTCTCCGGATATGTAATCTACATAGACTTCATGAACAACATGGGACACTGCAACTTCGAGCTCGTCCCTAAGCGCCTTTTCCACCTCTTTCCTCCACTCAAGTACCTCTGCTACACTCCCTCGTAAGTCCTTGCACTTTCGTACCATATATATATACATTTATTTCTGTCGGCTATATATATGTCAAAATTTAGTACCAGTTTTTTTTCAAAACAATTTTGACTTACCTATGCATTAACCGGAAACCATTCTTTACATAAAAAAATACAAACAACGATTTTAATTATTATTATTAATTTTTATCCGCATCACTTGCATTTTCTTTTCTCAAAAAAAAAATATCACTTGCATTTGCATGTATACGTACATTCTCCTTTCATGTACAAAAAGGTGACCAGACATACTTGTACCCTTTTTTTTTGTTGTTAACTACCGAATACATGGACCACATAAAAATACAATATAATCTATATGCACATAATCCAATTTTCCACAATATGATGTATTTAGAGCCTATTTAACCAAACAGCCTTAGAAAAGTAAATATCAAATTCATTAGGGTATATGGCTCTTCTAAAGTGTAGAGTTATTAACACAGCTTTGTGTTTTCCGTATATCTATAACGAGCGGAATGTGATAAAACACCCTTATTGTTGTAATATCCTTCTTTTGGATGGTAAAATGATCATAATGAGAGTTGCAGATTCCACTCGCTGCACCACACCCAATTCCGAACTAACTACTCCCTCTTCATGCCCTTGTATGACTACATCTACGGCACAATGGATGAAACGTCGGATACATTGTATGAGAAATCTCTAGAAAGAGGAGAAGATAGAGTGGACGTCGTGCACTTAACTCACCTGACGACTCCCGAGTCCATATACCATTTACGGATTGGCTTGGCTTCATTTGCATCCTACCCCTTCTCTTATAGATGGTTCATGCGCCTTTTGTGGCCTTTCACATCTCTCTCCATGCTCTTCACTCTCTTCTACGCCAGCCTCTTTGTCTCTGAGAGAAACTCTTTCGGGAAGCTCAACTTGCAGTCTTGGATCATACCCAGATATAATCTGCAGGTCCTCATATTTTTCAGCTTATTTTTGACTCTTTTGTGAATTTACAACCTGTATAAGTAGTTTAGGTTGGTTTACTGATGCACTGAGATCTAATGCATGCAGTACTTGTTAAAATGGAGGAAAGACGCGATCAACAACATGATTGAGAAAGCGATACTGGAGGCAAATGAAAAAGGAGTGAAGGTGCTTAGCCTGGGTCTCATGAACCAAGTAAAGAAACACGGTTCCACTGATTTGGTTTTACATTGGTGTGAGATGTCATTTCATAATATTAAAACTGTGGTGGGTTGGAACAGGGGGAGGAGCTAAACAGGAATGGAGAGGTGTATATTCACAAGCATCCAGAAATGAAAGTAAGAGTGGTGGACGGCAGTAGATTAACAGCAGCCGTTGTGATAAATAGTCTACCCAAATCAACGACAAAAATAGTGATGACAGGCAATCTCACAAAGGTGGCATACACCATCGCCTCTGCTCTTTGCCAGAGAGGTGTTGAGGTTGTGTTTTTCTCCTCCGTTTCCCCCCTTTTTTTTGCTTGTCATTGCCTAAAGTAAAAGACAAATGAGTTTGAATTCCATATGTCCATAGGAGAAAGCTTAAGTCCGCACCTTCACTTGTCCAAGCTCTCTTAAGTTGTATTATATATCATAATTCATTTCATTTGCTTGTAAATGTTATCTGCAGGTCTTGACTCTATTACCTGAAGAGTATGAGAAACTAAGTTCATTTGTTCCAAAAGAATGCAGAGACCGTTTGATCCTTTTAACCTCTGAAACACTCGCATCAAACAAGGTAATTAAGTATACAATAAAAGTTGGAGAACAATCGAAGAGCATACTAAACTAATGAATTTTGGTTGAAGGTATGGCTGATGGGAGAAGGAACAACGAGAGAGGAGCAGGAAATGGCCACAAAAGGAACGTTATTTATCCCATTCTCACAGTTCCCCCTCAAGCAGTTACGAAGAGATTGTATCTATCATACTCCACCGGCTTTAATAATTCCAAAATCTCTGGTCAATATCCACTCCTGTGAGGTATGTATAAAAAGCTATCCAATCCAATTAAAAGTTTTTGCCGATATGCTAAGTAACTAAATAAAACACATATGCAGAACTGGTTACCGAGAAAGGCGATGAGTGCAACTAGAGTGGCTGGCATATTGCACGCCTTAGAAGGATGGGAAACGCATGAGTGCGGCACATCCAATATTCTTCTCTCAGATTTGGACCAAGTGTGGGAAGCTTGTCTCAGCCACGGCTTCCAGCCTCTGCTGCTTCCACATCACTTCCAATACCCCTGATTCCCTACTTTCAGATGATGAATATTGTTTCGGTAATTGATCATATATGATTTACAATAAGCCTCTAGACAAAGGATCCAGAATTTCACCTCTGTATTCTTAGCTGGTGGTTTCACTCAATCTATGGCTGATGCAACTATATGGTTTTCAAGAAAACTTACTATATTATTGCAATTGCGTGTGTTGTACGTTGCTGAATATCTATTGCTAGTAATAATGCTTCTGAATTCATATACATGGTACCCCAATGTTTTCTCAAATATGCAATCACATGCAGTTATTTAGACTACAAATATGGGGAAGACAGGTAACCACCCTATCATGATCCAACAAATTTGCAGTGGTACATAGATAAATACCATACCTGTGCTGGCAAGGCAGAGCAATAAACGGAATTGAAGGATCCACTTAGCAAATGTGGAAAGTCACTATATCCTCTTTATCGCTTGAGGACTTGTCCTTGGCAAATGGGCAAAGTATATTCTTAACAACTGAAGAGTTGAGCAGCGGAAGAAGCAACAAGTTATACAAGTCACCAAACAAATCCGAAGCTGAATGCCAAAGAGAACCAGGAAAATCATATCCAACATAACAATCTGACAGTAGACAAGAAAAATTCTAAATCGCTAAATCGGTGGAATAACCACTACAAAATCGCTATTTTCTTGAAAAATAGAGACAACAAAGGCTTCAAACCTCTTTCAACATCATCATATGTTAGTGCAGGATGCAACTATACATTAAAACAATATTTTCATATTTTTTGAAATTTTCTCAAAATCTATGTGTTAACAACCCCTACAAAAATATTGAATTTTGAGAATTGCTTTATATACTGAAGCCTATAATCTTTAGTGTTGTTTTAAAATTTCTACCATATTCTACATTTGTATTAATGTATGCTAAACTCTCTTTCATGGTACATGAGCATCTTTCAATTTTGTTTATAAATTAATTTAATAAATCTTCATATACTCCCTAAATTAGTGGACTAATCATTATAAAATTGCTATTTTTTAGAGAAATAGAGACAACAAAGGTTACAAACCTCTTTGACCATTATCATATATTATTACATGAGGCAACTATGCATTAAAGCAATATTCTATATTTTTTTAATTTTTCTCAAAATCTCCCTACGAAAATATTGAGTTTTAGGTTAAACGCTCTATATACTGAAGCCTAAACTTTTTAGTGTTGTTTTAAAATTTCTAACCACATTCTACATTTGTATTAATGTATGTTAAACTCTCTTTCATGGTATATATGAATCGTTATAATTTTTTATAAATTAATTTAGTAAAACTTCATAATACTCCATTAAATCGGTGGAATAACGACTATAAAGTCACAATTTTCTTGAAAAACGGAGATAACAAAGGCTCCAAACCTCTTTCAACATCATCATATGTTAGTGCATGATGAAACTATGCCTTGAAATAATATTGTCATATTTTTTGAAATTTTCTCAAAATCTATGTGTTAACAACCCCTACAAAAATATTGAATTTTGAGAATTGCTTTATATACTGAAGCCTATAATCTTTTTTAAAATTTCTAACCACATTCTACATTTTTATTAATGTATCCTAAACTCTCTTTCATGGTGCATGAGCATCGTTCAATTTTTTTATAAGTTAATTTAGTAAAACTTCATATACTCCCTAAATTAGTGGACTAACCATTATAAAATCGCTATTCTCTAGAGAAATAAAGACAACAAAGGTTCCAAACCTCCTTGACCATCATCATATATGAGTACATGAGGCAACTGATATCTTGCATATTTCCATTATCTTATCCATTCGTCCATGTGCATTTTGATCATATAGACTAGGATTTAGCCATGTTTAGGTTACATTTTGCATACATGAGTCTTTATCAGGTGTTGAAGTGCCACATGGAGTTCTTGGGGACATTTGGATGCATTTGGAGCTCAAAGGAGGTGAAATAGGTGATCATTGGACGAGCAGAGGATGGGAGCGAGGTTCCGCAGCGACGTCATGAGGTCGCTCCAAAGCACCTCTCAGAGCGACCTAGCTGGAG
>NC_027755.1:41734207-41735992 GCF_000695525.1 Brassica oleracea var. oleracea
CAAATTGGCGCCGTTGCCAAATTCTGAGTAGATTTAAACATTGAGATTTAGTCACTTGCTTGAGACTAAGTCATTTTAATTTTGTTTTGTTACTGATTCTTCTTCTTCACCTACCTTTCACTTTCAGGTGTATGAACTTGAGGAGCAGAGGTCCATCAAACCTAGTTCCAATAATAGCAGACATCAGAGCTTTCGAGAGGGAGTGTGCTAGAGCTAGAAGAGAAGAAGAACAACAAGTCCACTTGCAGAGATTGGATATTGATATGGCAGATCCACCGCAAGGGGCAGAACACCAACCGCGGGCAGCTCGACCCATTGGTACTTATGACCGGCTCAACATTCATGGTCATAGACTAGGTCGTCGTTCTAGATTCGGTCGAGTGTAGGAGAACCGGAATCTACTTTTCCTTCCTCCTCCTCGTCTTCTGCACTCGGTAAGCCATTTTTGCCATAAGAGTAGATGCAGAGAGCTTGTGTTAACCAACACTGTTACTTGTAACTATTGATTGGTCCTTACTGCTTGTAAAATGATTTGAAAGCAAAAGGGATTACAACATACTAAGCTAATGACTTGTTGTCAAATTCAAATTCAAATTCAAATTCAAATTCAAATTCAATTCAAGCAGGTTGTTAACAAGACTGCAGCAAGTAACCAACCTTTGCCCCTAGGGCCTCCACCGCCAGTAAAACCCCTGTGGAAGTGGAACTACCCTTGACAAATTTTTGGGGTCCTCTCTTTCAACCTCCAACGAACCTGACCTATGGAGTTTGATGATGGCTATGTGGATGTTCACTATTCCTCCTCAAGAGGCTCGGCTCTTTTCTCATCACTCAATGTTGCTATACCCTTCTTCTGGAAATCTTTTCTCCTCTTGTCTGCTCTGCTCTGCTCATACACTTACCTTCTTTAGCAATTGTAATTGTGGTCGTTATTTGTGGTTTTCTTCACTTTTTTTTTGGTTTGTGCCTCTCTCTTATTACAGCTTGGATGGCTGGAAAGAACCGAGTAGAGGATGGGAATGGGATTAGAGACTTCTGAAGATTCTCTGTCTTCTCTTCCTTGGAATGAATGAATGATTCTCCATTCAGCTTCTATGTTCAGCATATCGAATACTCAAAGGTACGTGACGTGACGAATGTGAACATTGCTCTACAATGAAATCATAGACTTCTGAGATGAACTTTTTTTCTTCTTCTGAAATATACAAGTGCCAGTACATATACATTTTCTTATCAAGAGTGATGAAGCTGGTAAATTGAAAGAAAAATAAAAATAGAATTGGGTAATATGTTTGGTTCTAGGCTAAGATATTCCTCATCTTCTTCCCCATGTCATGTAACCTCTAGTGTGATCGCTCTTTCTCTCTGATTCCTCTTACTCTTTCATCTCTTTCTCACGCAATATCCCTAGCCCAGCCACCACAAATCTAAACAGCCGTTGGCAAATGGCCGGATGAGCTGATGCTGTCGAAAAGGGTTTTCTTTCCTCTACGGGATTCTTGTGTTTAAAAAGGTACGTGTAGTAGTAGTATATGAAGGCCATCGGGTTTGCTTTGGGATGGGAAAAATTGAGCCAGTGGAAGCTCTCTGCCGTTTTATCTGTATGTATATGTAACAGAAGAAAAAAATTAAAACTAGAATTTAACAGGTGCCCGAGATTAATATTGGGCAAATCTCCAAAATAGCAACTTTCTAAATTTATATCACAAAAATAGCACTTCAAAACTAAAATGACCATAATAGCACATTTTTAAGTTTATCCTTTGAAAATTTTAATTTTTTTAT
>NC_027755.1:41736092-41736686 GCF_000695525.1 Brassica oleracea var. oleracea
TTGGGAACAAAAACTTGATTTAGTGTTATTTTTGTCTTTTTCTCATTAATATTCTTTTCTTAGAAAAGCTGAGTTTAGTAATATTTAAAAATAGTTTAACCAGAAAATGGTATATAATATCATAATCGATAATTCATATAGTTTGTCATCAGAGTTTACTGATCATAACCGTAAGCTGGATTATTCATATAATAATTTAGTGGGAATTCATCAATCCTTGTAAGTTGGGTTCGCACGAGCGATGGTGGAAGATCTGAGCTTCATCTTCGCCTTCCTTATGTACTCGGAGAAATGATCTGATGACCTTCCACTGCTACGCTCTCTCGAGACACTAGCGGTAGGGACATGGCACTGACGACGATGATCACGTGCCTCTGCTTCACTTGTCTTCGACGCATCGTTCCTCATCATGTCACCTGGATTCGTCACTGCCCTGATCTTCAGTTTGGCTTTCTTTATATAATCAGTGAACCTCTCGTCCGTTTTCAGCTTCGTCTCCACTCGAGTGATCAGCGGCTCCATCTTTGAAATGGGTTTGGCTGCCTGAGTCGACGTCTCAGAGAACTTGACGCGGACAGGCTCCGCTTGGTGGTG
>NC_027755.1:41741794-41747150 GCF_000695525.1 Brassica oleracea var. oleracea
TTTTTCCACTGTCGATTTGCTCAAAAAGTTTGGCAGCTTGCCCCTTTCGCAACTGAAGTGGACTGCAGCGGAATGATAGATTTAGCAGAGGAATGGCTCCCCATTTGCGCGAAGAAATGTTTACCTCCGTCAGGGATTTCATCTGGATCGCTGGCCCCTTGGATCTTGTGGAGTCTCTGGAAGGAGAGGAATAAATTTGTGTTTGAAGGGCACTCAGCTTCACCCGAAGATACGCTGTCGAAGGCTTTAGTAATCGAAAGAGAATGGTGCACAACAAAAGAGCGAAACACCCTCTCAAAATCGACCAGAATCACTATACCAGTGCAGCTCCCACCTCTTACAGTGACAATAAGATCTGATGCAGCGTGGGCTCCTGTGGGAACAACGGCGGGACTCGGGTGTTTTGTCATCTCTCCATCGGAATC
Organism: Brassica oleracea var. oleracea; assembly: GCF_000695525.1. NCBI lineage: Eukaryota > Viridiplantae > Streptophyta > Magnoliopsida > Brassicales > Brassicaceae > Brassica > Brassica oleracea. The sequence continues at coordinate 41,742,220 of NC_027755.1, forward strand.
CCACTCTTTTAGTAAAGGTGTGTCTCATGTAACATCAGCTTTAATGGCAGAAGGACTTGCAATGCTTGAAGCGGTCAAACTAGGCGCAAAAGAGGAACTCAGGAAGATATGCTTTGAATCTGACTCTTTTCAACTAATTAGCGCGATTAACTCCGGGACTTGCTGTCCAGAACTGTATGGAGTGGTAGCTGATATATTAGCTTTCTCAACCATTTTCGAATTTGTATCTTTTGCTTGGATTGCTCGAGAGAGAAACATACAAGCTGATAGGTTAGCCAAGGCTGCCTTAAATGTATCTGTACCTCAGGTGGTTGATGGAGTAGTTATTGCTCCCAACTAACCAAATCTCTTATTATTAATTAGAATGTGTTTCAAAAAAAAAAAACAAAGGAGAAATTTCTTGGGTTGGGAGATTCTCATTGTTGAAAAGAGGAATGGTGGAAACTTTAACAAGCTTTTTTTTCAAGAAAAAAAGGAAGAGTGATGTTCCAAAGAGATCGCATTCTGATTCCTGTTTTCTTTCTTTCTTCTGCATTTGTTTTTTTTTTTTTTTGGGTATAATTTTAGTGTATAAAACGAGAATCAGCACTCAGCAAGAGATCATAGTATATAGGAACCGTGTAATCTCTTCCATGTACGCGCGCTAAAGATTAATATACAGAAGATTCTCAAAATTAATTAGGTCACTCTCCATCAGCTTTTGCTAACTTATTTCGATTCACGGATATGCTGCGATTAGCACGAATTGTTTTCAATGGTTTTAATAAAATATTCCACTACTTCAACTAATATTCATCAATTTAGCAAACAGACACAAACTCTATATTAATCACATGTTTTCAATAGGAAATGTATTTATTTTAGAGAAAAAAACAAAAATAGCACTAAATCAAGTTTTTGTTCCCAAACTAGCACTCAAGATCAAAAGTCACAAAAATAGTACTTAATGTTTTATCAAAAGTCACAAACTTAGGGTTTAGAGTTAAAGGGTGGAGTTTAGGATCTAGGGTTTAGGGTTTAGAGTTTAGGGTTTAGGGTTTAGAGTTTAAGGTTTAGGGTTTAGGGTTTAGAGTTGAGAAATGAGGTTTTGGGGATAAGATTTCAAATTTTGAAAAATAAAAAAATTAAAATTTTCAAAGGATAAACTTAAAAATGTGCTATTTTGGTCATTTTAGTTTTTGAGTGCTATTTTTGTGATATAAACTTAGAAATGTGCTATTTTGGAGATTTGCCCTATATTTTATCTTTGGATTTTATTATTTATTAACTTTATACTGTCTTTGACCAAAAAAAAAAAATTGTTGTTGCTGTTTTTCAATATGATTCTCTTATTAGGCATATTCATAACTAAAAATAGCCTGTAGGCATGGCAATCGCCTAGACAAATATTCAGGATGCTTTTGAATTGATTGTGTGGATTCATTCAAGAGAAAAGAAGCAGGCGTGCGTCTGTTTTTTCGAGCTCAGTGGTGCGGGTAGTTGACCATCTGTGGAAACTGCGTCTTTCTTAACTGGAAAGTTGGTGGAGGTGACTGGTACATACCACCAGAAGTGTATGTGTAAGGTGGTTGGTTTGCCCCAAAACAGGGAGGAGGGTATGGTATGGGTGTCGCGAAGCCAGGCGTTGGTTGAGGAGGAGGATACACCATTGGAGGCGCAACAGTGTTGATGAAGGGCGTTGCGCTGCCGTTTTCATCCCCTGCTATTCCATAAGGCTCAACCTTTTCCTTAGTCCCGAAACACCTCAGAAGAAAACACTTTGTTGTCCTCTTCCCCATCCTCTTGGTCTGGTTAAGTTGAGGGGTTCTAGGAGCGGGGGCAGAGACTTCACCAGGAAGAGAGACAAGCTCTGCGTTTTTGTCCCATTTGGAAAGCTTGCGAAGCAGCTTAGCTGGGTTGGGGTCACCTGAGACTCTTAGGAGCCCTTGTTCTGCGTTATACTCAACTGCACTCACCCCTGTTTCCATACCAAAACAATATATTAGCTTCAAATAAAACAAAAAGAGAGCATATTTTCAATGGCTTTAACAAGATCATCACCAGAAACACTGAGTAACTTTCTCTTTGCATTTGTCTGGCAACCTTTGCAGCACTTGATTCCAACTCTCAGAACGCAACTCTGCGTTTATCACACGGAAATACTCGTCAGCAAACTCTTAAAGGAAAGTAGATGCAATAACCTGGTTCGAGAGGGAGAGAGAGTACTCTGGCAGGTTGAGTTGTGTTTGCCATTGAAAAAGCACCTTAAGAACTCCAACGGAGAAGACAGCCAATGATATATAGAGTAGATGATATCTAGGGTTTCCATAGTTTATTGATATGGCACCTTGCAGAAACAGAAACCAATCAAATGTGAGTTATTTGTTATCTTTTTATTTCAATCATAGTGAAGATTACAAACTTGTATCTTGGTAATCACAACTCAACAAGTAACCTGTAAAATCAAAGCAATAATGGAGGATTTGGACTTTCCTGTAAAGGAAGATACATAATTGTTTTGGGTTTAATTTGGACACAAACCATCAAGAGATGATGTTCGTATCTGCAGATTTCCATACTGGAAGTGGATCTCCAAGACTTTGCTTGCAGAGTGAAGAAACGTCTGCAACAAGTAAAAGGTACTGTTTTGTTTCCAGTTATGGACCTAATAATTTGAGGTGGGATGAACCAACATGAGTCCATAGTCCCGGCCAAGGGTTTGATTTTTTTGTCTCCGGCACAGCAGAACCTCCGGTGCTTATCAAAGCCGTCCAACAAATGAGGCAAGGCCCTAAATGTTAGGCCTACAAGAAGGACCCGACTAAGGCTAAGACCTACTTCTAGTGGGTTTATAAGTTCCAAAGAGTAATTTAGGTTGTTATTTTTATATTTAGTGGTGAGATATCTCAATATAAAGAAACATTGCTGTTGGTCGAAAAGGCACTTATCCGCAGCGGGTAAAATGGTGATGCTCAACAGTGTCCTTTCTCTCATCCCGTCCCACGCCATGACGTGTTTCAAGCTCCCAAAATCTCTCATCACTCGAATCCAATCAGCGGTAACGAAATTTTGGTGGGACGACAAAGATGGGAAGAAAAAGATTGATTGAGTTTCCTGGACTAAGATGACTCAACCAAAGGACAAAGGAGGCCTAGGATTCAGGGACTTTGAGAGTTTCAATGACGCTTACCTGGCCAAACTGAGTTGGCGACTGATCCATAACCCCTCCTGCCTGCTCAGTCGCATTCTGCAGGGGAAGTACTTTGGAGATTCATCTTTCCTCGAAGCATCAAACAAAACCGTGGAGTCACATGGATGGCGAGGGCTAATGATAGGCAGAGACCTCATACTGAAAAACACTGGTTGGGTTGTTGGAAACGGAGAATCTATCAACATATGGGAAGCGCCATGGCTGAGTCTTGAGGAAAAGAGACGACCAATGGGACCACCTCCTCTTGCGCAGCTAAACATGAAAGTCGTTCACTTGCTCCAACCGAACAGACAAGACTGGAACATAGAGGAAATTAGACGAGTTTTACCGCAGGAGGAAGAGACTATTCTAAGCCTGAAACCAAGTAAAACCGGGGCTCCGAACAAACTGATATGGCTAGGCACCACCTCTGGAGAGTACACGACTCGCTCAGGATATGAAATGGCCCTGAAGGAGCATAACGCTAATCTAGAAGACCCTCTGGCTACTGACAGCAACTGGGTTCGAGATATCTGGAAGATAGAAACTGCCCTGAAAATCAAGTTGTTTCTATGGAAGGTCTTTCGTGCGGCACTCCCGGTAGGAAGCAATCTTGCTGCCCGCAACATAGCAAACTCGATCCTGTGCAATCGATGTAACACCACTGAATCTACCAATCATCTTTTTCTTCAATGCAACTTCGCTCAAAAAGTATGGAGCCTCGCTCCTTTCTCACAAAGTGTTGATGTTAGAGGACTGGTAGATTTAGCTTCCTGCTGGCATTCTCTGTGTACTCTAGAGTGTCTCCCACCTTCGGGTGTTTCAGGGAAACTTGCTCCGTGGATTCTTTGGGGTATCTGGCTCGCGCGCAATAATCTAATCTTCAACAACAAGCAGTCATCACCAGAGGAAGTCATCTCATCGGCCATAAACGCAGCAAGGGAATGGCTCTCTGAACAGGCCAAGACTCCAACCCCTACACCGACCCCTCTACCTAGAGAGACAAGACCACTGCACACAACTGTGGTATATTCAGACGCAGCGTGGCAAGCAGACCGGAGAACAGCAGGATTAGGATGGACCATCAGAGAGGACAACTCCACTACACAACGAATGTCACATTGTTACTTCGTTGCTTCCCTACTCGTAGCGGAAGGACTAGCACTGATATAGGCAATGACGGACTGTGTCGCCAGGGACACTAGGCGGCTACACTGCAACACGGATTCTCTAATCCTCTTCAACGCTCTGAAATCAGGGACTCCGATTGCAGAACTGTATGGTATCTTAGCTGATATTATTAGCTTGTCTTCGGCTTTTGAACATTTTTCTATCTCTTGGATTCGACGTACAAATAACAAGGAAGCTGATGCTCTGGAAAAGCAAGCCTTGTTAAATGCATCTGTTGTACCAGCCCCCTACAGGGCCTAAACTCTTTCGATTTAATGCAAGTTTAGTGTTACAAAAAAAAGAAACATTGCTGCCTCCTCACATCATCAGCGAATCGCTTTTGATTTCAGTCTCATTAGCACAAACGACAAGGTCAGATAAATACTTTTCTTCTTTGAAGTAGTAAAATAGAATAAACAACTCACATATAAATCTGGTACACCATGCAACCGAAATAAAATAGTAAACGTGAAAATCAAATTCTCAAATACATAACTCTCAGAACTGATAAAGAAGAGAGTAGGTCCAAACTACAAATATAGCATACATGAACAAATGTGGTGCCACACGGTCGACGCTCCCAGAGGATGAG
>NC_027755.1:41748740-41755511 GCF_000695525.1 Brassica oleracea var. oleracea
CTAAACCCTAAACCCTAAACCCTAAATCCTAAACCCCACCCTTTAACTCTAAACCCTAAGTTTGTGACTTTTAATAAAACATTAAGTGTTATTTTTGTGATTTTTGACCTTGAATGCTAGTTTGGGAACAAAAACTTGATTTAGTGCTATTTTTGTCTTTTTCTCTTATCATTATTAACCCCAATGATTAATGGCTCATTTTGCTTAATTTGCAGCGGCGGGAACACCTCTGCCAGCGCCAGGTTTTGTTTAATTATTATGAAAAACGCTCATTACTATCGAATTGTACATTTAAAGATTCAATTGATTTCAGCCATTATTCATTTAACTAATGTATTGGGCAGGTCCAGTGCCATTTTTGCTGGCCCCACCACCGCCTATGTCTGCTTTTAGCCCCGGATGTGAGTAATTAATTAACCACGATCACGTTATATTATTCGTTTTTTTTTATATATTATTCATTTTGAGTCAAGGTTAAGAGTTTAAGTTTGATTTTGGACAACTGTGATTAGCATCTAAGGCGGCGGCGACAGCTCCTGGGCTGGCACCGGATGCTCCCTTGGATGGACCGATGGGCCCCACAGCCACACCAGGAATTCGACCGGTGGTTCAGCCCTTGCAACCCACTAGCCTCGCTCAATATTCTACCTCTCCTTTTCTTCCCTTGCTTTTCTTTCTCTTCACTCTTCTCACCTTGTTGAATTTGTGAGCTATACCGCGCGTCTCCATATTCAAATTGTTACCCTTGTGTATGTGTTGTCAGGTACTTTCCTTTTGGATTCATCGTTCCAGATATGATTTACTTACTATTTCATCTCAAATGATAAGCTTCTTTGTCTTTTTGTTCGGTAAATATAAACCGTTGTCTGGCTCCGACCAAATCAACACGCGTATGTTTCTATTTTAAATGCCAAATAACGATTATCCATCCAACTAGTCGGGGTTGGATTATTCGCAAGATTCAGCTCTCTTTTTTCGTGTTAAGATATTGTCGTAGCTATCCAAGTATCAATGACTGTATATATCCATAACAACTTCGGAAATTAAAGAATACTTTAAAATTTGATCAAAAAAAAAAAAAAAAAAGAAAACTTTAAAAAAAAAAATGAAAACAACCACCTACTGGGAGAGATTCTTTTTCTATATACACCAAACTGAAAAACTTGTCCGTATAAGAAAGGAAAATTGGATTTACAACATAAAAGCTAGGATTTTCATTAGTTACAAAATGAACTGATATTTTTATTTGGTGCCTTGATATAAAAGGCAATCCCGTCTGCTGTTTCAAGCCTTTTCTAGAGCTTTCTTGATGTCTTTCTGTTTGTTACACACAAACACATGAAACCGGAGCACAAGTCACGACAATTACAATTTATAGCATAAGACAATTTATTTTGATACGTAAATGTTGCAGTCCCTACAACTGAGGTTCCCATCATCCGCAAAGGTCCTACCACAAAGTCCGGTTCAAGGGTTATAAGAGCTGGATTTGCCAAAGCTGTCCAGGAGTTGCTTGCACAGGAACAAACCGAATTCAAGCAACTATTGATCCAGGAGTTGGCCGACTTAAAGCTTGAAGACACCAGCGAGCCATTAGAGGCTCCAGACTCCATTCATTCAAGTCAGTTCTCGTCCATTGACCATAATGAAGCCGGCTTGACCATTTCCACCTTCATCCTCAATCCATTCAACCAACTTGCTTCCGGTTCAGAGATATAGCCGCCATCAGAAGGAGTAGTATGCTGTTGTACTCTTTTTCCTTATCGGGTTTTGTCCCACTGGGTTTTTCCGAAAGGTTTTAACGAGGCAACATGCAAGCATACTATGAATTCTGATCCGGACTTTCTCAAACCGACAACCAGATGTCTGGTTTATTTTAATTTATTTGGTTTAGACTTTGGGCTATTGTTTCAGCCTTAATTTTCGGCCAGCCTGTTTAAGGCCTTTTATCTTTGAGTCTCATAAGGGATAAACCTTATAAAACCCCTTGTAGTTGGCGATTTTTGCCCTAAGTCTTTTATGAAAATTGTTTTTGCTTAGCAAAGAAACCCTAAGTCTTTCATTTGTGTGAAGCCATTGAGAGCAGCCGCCTGACATATCAAAGAACCGATCCATTGTTCTTTGTGGAGTCCTTCGATCCAGTCCATCTCCCGTCCGATCTTGAGAGAGACATACGTCCAGCGAGAATCGGATCCATATCTATCCTTCAAACCATCCCCTGTTCTTGTTGAGAGAGACACACGTCCAGCAACTTGAATCCATCAGCCATCTCTATCCTTCTCTTATTTATTTGTTCCATTGCATTTCTTGTTTTAGAATCGGCCACTAGAAATAAAACCCATAAAAATTCATATTTGTTTCTGTTCTTTATTTCTCAGTTAACATATTCTCTGTTCTTCATTTTTATTCCATAAAACTCATAAAAATCACTTCCTTTTTGTTTCAGGTACAAATCGGCCGATCCTCCTTCCCCCATCGCACTCGTCCAGCCGTTCCCGTGGCCATCTGTTCGACCTGTCTAGTCTGAACTCGTGAACCTCAGTCAAGCCTTGAGCAGTCTGGATCTCTGCCTGCAACAGTAAAGAATGCATACCTCGATGGACAGAGGTGTAACCATCGTGCCATAACGATCAATCACTATGCCATCTTTGCTGACCAAGAATTTGGTGAAGTTCCACTTAATTCTTGACCCCAAAAAAGTGGGTTTACTTGCCTTAAGGAACTTGTAGAGTGGTGCCGCGTTTTGGCCGTTTACCCGTACCTAATCTCATAATAACACACACTTGGTCATATATATATATTACTAACAATAAAAAAATCAGGTGCAGATGGTAACTGTTAAAGCACATATGGATTTCTGGTTACACTTGTTCCAAAAATACCACAAACAAGTCATAGCTACCTGCCTAACATAATGAGATGGATATAAGCTGAGGAGCTATATAATAAGGTTCAAATTCCAAGCGTCATGTAACCACTAGAAACAAGACGGAAAGAGAAGCCTACCTTTTGGAAAACAGCGTATTCGGCCTGAAACCGTGTGCAAGCAAAATCATGAGCTTCTCGTGCCGGGCTCCTGGTAAAGAAACTGGTTACAAGGGAATGCCAAGATCTCAAACCCTGAAATACATAATCAATGGAAATAATATTATATATACAAAAATATAAATGCATGAATATGATTGCAACTGCTAACAAAAAGCCCTAAACTAAGTTAATAAAAAAGACCTTGGTCCTTGTATTTCCGGTAAAGTTCGGTGAGCTGGGTATAATTGGATTCGGTGAACCCGCTGTTTGCACAATCCAAATGATAAACAATCAATCAGTAATGAATTAAAGAAAGAAAACGTAAATCTGTAAGGGAAAAAAACGAGACAAACCATTTGGAAGCGACATTGACAAGGAGGAGGACTTTCCCTTGGTATATGCTCAAATTGACGTCCTTGCCGGAGCTATCCTGTGATTCCCCACGAAACAATAATTAAATAAAAACCATAGATACGATTCAAGCGAAACACAGAAGTTTTTCTTACCTTGACAGTGAATTCATGGACGGATCTCTCGGGAACCGAAACAGAAGCACCCATCTGTCTCAATGAAAAGACAAAAACAAAAAACAAAGTCTTCCTTAAGAGCAAGGAATAGCCTTTTATTTAGTTTAAGTTTAACGTTCGTTGACCCTTTGGTATTTTTTTCAAGCGTGGCTTCGTTACATGCGTTATTGCCTTTTATTAGAAATAATCGAAGCCTCTACACACATTATTATTGTTCACGTAAAAGAAAAGCCCTATCAATTCCACTCATACGTAGCACCAGAAAGACATAAAACAGGCGTCAGTGTAACAACTATTTAATTTGAATATTATTGTGAGATAATGAATATACATTATAGACTCCAAGGTGCTAAACTTTATTCAGTCTGGTTTAGGGTTTAGGGTTTAGGGTTTAGGGTTTAGTGTTTAGGGTTTAGGGTTTAGAGTTGAGAAATGAGGTTTTGAGGATAAGATTTCAAATTTTGAAAAATAAAAAAATTAAAATTTTCAAAGGGTAAAGTTAGAAAAGTGCTAGTTTGGTCGTTTTAGTTTTTGAGTGCTATTTTTGTGATATAAACTTAGAAATGTGCTATTTTGGAGATTTGCCCCATTATTATTGTTCACGTAAAAGAAAAAAACTACCAATTCCACTTATAAATAGCACCAGAAAGACATAAACAGACGTCAGTGTAACAACTATTTAATTTGAATAGTTACGGCCCGACTGGTCTATAATCCCCAAAACAAAGTCAAAATCAATCAAATCAAAACTAGATCATCGTAATTGAGCTACCCAATTTGAGAAAAAATCGTCCACGATGGTGTGAGATTGGAGAGAAGTTTACAGACATGGTTCGGTGATATTTGATTAGCCACCGTGTCTAGTTAGGTGACACGTCATCACCTTGGGCCACATCAGAAACAGAGAGGCCAGTCCACAAAAGTTACTTGCTTGATGCAGAAGTTACTTTTTTTTGAACCGACTTAGTGAATAACGGTAATATTTTTGTTTCATTTGAAATTCAAAATCTATATATATTAACGCTCCCATCAGATGAATAATTATACGAACTCTTTAAATCATCCCCTTCCGATCCTCATCATCTTAGGAGACTAGCGAACTGAGGATCAAACCTTAAGCGGTTCCCTGTGTTATTCTTCCAACAGGAGATCACGCCAGCTCGTAACTTACAATCTCGTATCGACAATCCAAATGGGAGTAAAGATGCTTCACACTCGGGCTCGAGAGAAAGACGATCAGCCCTTGCCCGCCTCTCTGAACCAAGTGACAGAATGCCTCCGAGCTTTGAGTCAGGACGCCTCCAAGTAAATGAAGATAATATCGAGGGCGAGGTAATCCCGGAGCAGATGGAAGGGGAAAATGAGGCCATGGAATCAACCAGAGTCCCTACAGTTCGGAGACTGAGAGACAAACACGCGGGATCAAGCAGAACAGTTTTCCACTCTATCCCACTCGCACCCCAAAGTAAATCACTGGCTAAACGGAAAGTTACTACCAGGAAACGTATCGCAAGAAGCCCTCTACAAACACTTGCTCTCCGAAGATCAACTACTACTCGTTCCTCGACCTCAACTCGCAGAATGATAGTAGAGGATAAAGAAAGCACTATACCTTGTAATAAGGCAGGGTCCAGCAAGCAGCGAAAGAATAATGGAGCTCCGAGTACGGTGTTTATACCGGGCAGTACTAGAGGTGGGGTGGATTTTCGGCCCCAACACCACCCTCTTCCTTAGTCATATTAAGCTGGAATTGTCAAGGACTTGGGAACGTCCTTACAATCCGGCGTATCAAGGAGATCCACAAGAAAATGGCTCCTAATGTAATGTTCCTAATGGAAACAAAGAATGAGGATGAATTTATAAAGCTGAAACTCCAAAGTCTTCACTTTATCCATTACTTTTCTATACCGCCCATAGGGCTTAGTGGTGGTCTCTCATTATTCTGGAATGATGACACTGATATCACCATACTAGAATCATCTCCCAATCTGGTGGACACAAGAGTAGTACATAAGGGAGTCACCACCTTCGTTTCTTTTGTGTATGGAGCCCCTGCAACAGAAGATAGAACCGCATACTGGCAGAAACTGACTACAGTGGGGCAAGGCAGAGATTCTCCGTGGTTGCTTACTGGGGACTTCAACGATATCTTAAACAATGCGGAAAAAGTGGGAGGGCCTGTGCGTTTTGAAGGCTCCTTCACGGCCTTTAGATCCTTCGTGGCACAAAATGGATTGTGGAATCTAAAACACACGGGAGAACATTTATCTTGGCGCGGGAACAGGCATACACATTTCATCAGATCTAGGTTGGATCGCTCTATGGGAAACTGCTCATGGTCAGAATCGTTCCCATTGGGACGTTGCCGATACCTGCGATTTGAGGGATCAGACCATAGACCACTACTAACCTACTTCAACGCAGATAGAAAACGAAAGCGAGGTGTTTTCCGTTTCAACAGATCACTTACTGAGCAGCCTGAAGTTACACAGCTCATAGATAAAACTTGGCATCACTCTCCTCTAGACTCGGTAATCCAGAAGCTAAATGATGTTAGGAGAGGGATCATCGAGTGGTCAAAGGATCAACAGGAGCAGAGCAATCTCTCCATAAAACGAAACCAAGAAACACTTGAGGCGGCCCTCTCGTGTGATACTCCAGACCAAAACTTAATTGACGAGATTAAGGCTTCACTTCGCATTGCTTACCTAGCTGAGGAGCAATTTTGGCAACAAAGAAGTAGAATCCAATGGCTCAAACAAGGAGACAGGAATACTGGTTTCTTTCATGCAGCCACCAGGACTAGGAGAGCAATAAATTCCATTCCAGTGCTTGAGGATGCACAAGGTGGAGCAGTATATGAGGAGCAGGACATTACTAGAGTGATATCAAATTATTTCACTCAGATCTTTATGACCAATGGCAACGACTCATTTTCGCAGATTCAAGGCCTTCTCCGGAAAAAGGTATCTCCAGATATGAACAGAATGCTAACTGCAATACCGAGTGATTCGGAAATAAGGGAAGCTGTTATGTCCATAAACGGTAACAAAGCTCCAGGCCCCGATGGCTTCTCCGCCACTTTCTACCAGTCTTATTGGCATATAGTGGGTGCGGATGTGATAAGGGATGTTCGGGATTTCTTCACTTCAAGCTCTCTTCATCCACAACAAAACGAAACCCACATTAGGCTCATTCCCAAGATCACTGCACCTCG
>NC_027755.1:41756687-41758685 GCF_000695525.1 Brassica oleracea var. oleracea
AGTCACCCCACCATATCTGATTCCCTTAGTCACGTATCATCAGCTCTCATGGCCGAAGCCATTGCTGTTCACCGAGCGGTTGCTCTTGCGTTTTATTCAAACGTCCGATCCTTGGCGGTTCTATCCGATTCCTTATCTCTGATCAATCTGTTGAAGACGAGAGGGTGTCAACCGGAACTGTTCGGTATCATGTTTGATATCTACCACTTTATGTCCTATTTTGATGTCATTTCCTTTGCTTTCATTTCTCGAAACTTTAATTCAGAGGCTGATTCTGTGGCAAAATCAACTCTCGATCAGTTTGTAAGAAACACCATTCGCGGTGGGTAGAACCCTTCTAGCTAATGCAATGCTTGTTTGATCAAAAAAAAAAAAAGCCCTGTCTCGATGCTTCAGGTCCAATCTCGACAAGCAACAGCCCTCCGATGAGAGTCCGTGGCACACTGGTGGTGGATCTATCCGTGTTGGATCTCGAGTCGGATTGAGTTGACTCGGATCTTGCTCTGTATCATCTTTTTCGCTGTTCAGATGCTTCTGAATATGGCGAAGTAGGTTAGAAGGGTTTTCTTGATTCTCTGTAACATCGTTTTGTGTCCGGTGAGTTGACACGCTTTGCTTGACTCGGAAGCTATTGCTGTAACGGTAATACTTTTTTTTTTGAATATATAAATAGATGCTTCCATCAGATTAGATAATCATAAGAAAGTAACGAACTTTTTTTGTGTGTTGAGGTTTCTTATCGCTGAAGGCAATTGGTGTTCTTGGACATGGCGAAATTAGGTCACACGAGTTTTGTTGATTCTCTGTAACATGGCTTCGCAGCTGTTAGAGTCGGGATAGTTTTGTTGCGGTTTTGTATGGACTGAGGATTTAGGTTATGGCCGCGAATGCGGTGGATTCGACTCATCAATCCCGTACGCCGGTGGAGAGATGATAAAAGCTGGTTCAACCTCCGTTTGTGGTAACGCTTTTGAACCCATTTCTTTCCCTTTTTGAGTTTTTATTTTGGTTTTAGTGATTTTCAAGTTTTGTATTCTCTCTCGCAAAACAAGTTCCGGTACAGCGATGTTTTCTAGTTCAAACACTTTTTGTCAACACAGAGCTTTTTCAAAAGAAAAAAAAAAGTTTTCTTTTTATTAAACCCTTTTCAAAGCTTTTACGATGAAAACTTAACTTTGAAACTAATTTAAACAAAGTTTCAAGTTAAACATGTATTGGGATTAAGCCAGTAAGGGTACATAGAATTAAGGGGTATATGAAATTAATGGGTATTTAAGGGATTAAGCCAGTAAGGGTACATAGAATTAAGGGGTATATGAAATTAATGGGTATTTAAGATTAAGAGGATGTGGGATTAAAATGTATTTGAGTTTAGAGGGTATATGGGATTAAAAGGTATTTGAGAATAACGGTATACGAGGTTAGGGTTATTTGCGATTAATGGATATTTGAGATTAGGGGTATTTGGGATTAAGAGTTATTTGAGATTAAAGGGTATATGGGATTAAATGGTATTTGAGATTAGGGGTATTTGAGATTAAAGGGTATTTGAGATTAGAGATATTTTAGATTAATAAATATTTGAGATTAAGGGTATTTGAGATTAATGGGTATTTGAGAATAAGGGTATTTTAGATTAAAGGGGTATTTGAGAATATGAGTATTTGAGATTAAAGGGGTATTTGAGAATAGGGGTATTTGAGATTAAAGGGGTATTTGAGAATAGGGGTATTTGAGATTAAAGAGTATTTGAGAATATGGGTATTTGAGATTAAAGGGGTATTTGAGAATAGGGGTATTTAAGATTAAAGGATATTTGAGAATAGGGGTATTTGAGATTAAATGATATCTGAGAATAGGGGTATTTGAAAATAAAGGGGTATCTGAGAATAGGGGTATTTGAGAATAAAGGGGTATTTTGAGAATAGGACTATTTGAGATTAAAGAGGTAATTTGAGAATAGGGGTATTTGAGATTAAAGGGGTATTTGAGAATAGG
>NC_027756.1:0-81635 GCF_000695525.1 Brassica oleracea var. oleracea
CCATAAACCATAAACCCTAAACCCTAAACCCTAAACCCTAAACCCTATTTGAGATTAAGGGGTATTTGAGAATAATGGGGCATTTGAGATTAGGGGCATTTGAGATTAAAGGGTATTTGAGATTAGGGGTATTTGAGATTATGGGGCATTTGAGATTAGGGCATTTGAGATTAAGGGTATTTGAGATTAAAAGGGTATTGAGATTAGGGGCATTTGAGATTAAAAGGTATTTGAGATTAAAGGGCATTTGAGATTAAAGGGCTTTTGAGATTAGGGGTAAAGGTTATTTGAGAATAAAGGGTATTTGAGATTAAGGGTTATTTGAGAATAAAGGGTATTTAGGATTAAGGTATTTGAAATTAAGGGTTATTTGAGAATAAAGGGTATTTGAGATCAAGGGTTATTTGAGATATAAAAGGGTATTTGAGATTAGGGTTATTTGAGAAAAAAAAGTATTTCAGATTAGGGGGATATATATGGGGGATAGTGGGGTTTTAGGGTTCAATTAGGCCCAGCTAAACTTCGACTCGGCTAGGCCTGAGCTAACCTTCTGCTAAATTGGGCTAATTAGATATCTAAGATTCCCCCATCCCTAATTATCTAATGGGCCTATCGTATTGGGCTTCTTTATCCTACCAGCTTTCTCCTTGTAGATAAATCCTATTTTATCCTAAAGTCTAAGCTACGTATTTGTTTTTGTCTACCATATTTCATTAACACTAACACTTCATAAAACAAAACAGCAAAGAGGATGAAGAAGCAAACCGATCGTTCGTATCAATTTCACGCAAACCGAACGGTTCTTCCCGTGATGGAGATGACGTGAATTTCCACTATTATCTGGGAGAAGTTCAAACCTGAAAAACAAGAAACAACACTCGAGTTTTAGCAAATCTCAGATTATGTAAAGATTCCAAAGCAAACTAAAACAAATAACTGAAGAATCATACTCTTTGAAGTAGCCGTTGAAGTTCACCATAGAAGCTCTCCGGCGGATGGGATGTGGAGAGGTCGAATATTTCATCGAGTTGGTAACACCACGGTGTTTTTGATTACATAACCTGAAACAGAGCAAAAAAAGTAATGATCTTTATTTGAATTTCAATTTGAGTTTAGGGAGATTACCGAGTATATATAGGTACACGAGAACCCTAAAAAAACTGTAATTTACATACGCATACGTAATAAAAAAGGACACACACTAATCTGAACGAACAACTTTAATTTAAGTAAAGGCAATTTCTACGAATCTGGAAACTGAAGCAAGAAACAATGTACACAAGTTTGAACGATTATAGGTTAAAGGAAATCTCACGAATTATCATTCTTCAGAGAAATCAAGCACGTGAATACTAGTAGAAAGATAAATCTATGATTAAATCAGATTCAGAAACAAACAACAGAGAGTAAATTCCAAAACCCAGAAACAGAGTATGCGAAACTCACAAGACCAAGTAAGCATCATTACCTTATCGAGAAGAACAGACGGAAGGGAACTCTAACGAGGAAAGAAAGATCTGTAAAAGGACGAAACTTCAGAAACAGAGAACATGTTCGTCATCGTACATGGAAATCGAACCTTGCGAATTTTCTTTAGAATCGAGCGAGGTGTTTAGTCATTGGATCCCCTGCGCTTTTATCATAGAAGAAGAAGGCATTATATCGATTCGTGGAAGATGTGATCTCAACGGTTGATATTTGAAAAAAAAGAAACAAAGTCGGTGATCAAAATATTTGTCATCTTGAATCCAGGTGGCCCCATGTGACAATATTTTTTACCGTTAGAGTCGGGCTGTACACGTGTCAACCAAATATGCATAGGAAATATGAACTGTCCTTGAAAATGGGATGAAGATTGAGGATCTAAAGCTCACGTTTGAAGGTGATCTCCACATAAATCACTTGCCTTGAGATGCACGACACCGAGGGAGGAACCCTGTTCGTCCTCCATTGGTGGTGGCACTTATAAGATTTCCTCTCGTAACAAACAGCATTTCCCCAACAGGATCTCTTTCACGGATCACGTAGCTCTTGTCTGTGTAGAGGACCGGTTTTAGCCTATCGCAATTGCTCATCCATTATCTCTAGTTGGATTTCGACTTGATATTTGATTAAGAAGGCTTTCTAAATTGGCTGCCCTGGTTCTATTTGATATCTATTGATCATCACTTTTTACGACTCTTTTGTTTGCCATGAACATTACTGTTGAGTTTGAGTGGCTTAGACAAAAGAAATATGAAGAGGAAGGAGTCAATTCTGATTGCAACAGTTGTCTCAAGTCTTCAAAGGAAAAGAAAAGACTCTAATGGAGGGTCTGAGCACAAGCTAAAGTTCTCATTGTTGCTTTATCATATGGAGTTCGCGACCCTACTTGAAAGAGCCAATGAGAGTAGTTCGTACAACCAGCTTGGAGACCAAGTTTAGGGACCACAAGTTTTGTCTCATTTACTTCTATTCATTTAGGAGTAGACGAGAAAGAGGGAAGGAGTGCTAGGGTTGGGGAAAAGAGAGAGAAACAAGAAAGAGAGAGCTTTGTAAGTTACCGGAGAGGGTGAGAGAACAAAGCTGTAATCTTAAAGTGGTTTAGTGGATTTTCGGGAGGTTTCCCGGCGAGATGTAGGTTCCGAACTCGTTAAATCTTGTGTGCTCCCTTTATTTTTCCAGCTCTGCATCATTCTTCTTTAACAGATCTGCATCATATTCATATTCTCTGCATCTCCATTGTTAAACACTTCTCCGTCTCTGCATCACTTTCTGTTTCAGTTTGTTGGTCTCTGTTCTACATTCTTCAAGTCAGTTCTTAAGCTTCAAGACTAGTAGTTGTGTGCTTGTGAGACATAAAGCTTGAGTTAAGGAGGTTAAAACCTCACAATTACTGTCACTGATGATCTCTTTGTGCAGTATGTTCTTGTATCGAAAACTAAAACTAAAGCATAAGATCTAACCAAAATTACCTCAAAGATACCAAGAACAAGATACCAACTAAAGCACAATATAACATTAAGAAAAGGAAGCAATTGTGCGAATGTTATAGCACTTGTGATATTAAACAACAATGATCCACACCATACACATTAAGGGGGTGTATTCAATTAGAGATTTTAAACCTTCAAACTCCACTAAGGGAGAAACTGTTTAAACAAACAAAAGCTGATTTAGCTAGAGAATATGCATCACCATTACACAATTGATGGTGGAGACGTTTCTAATGGCATGAGTTTTCTACAAGGACATTGTTCAAGGTTACTTAACTGCCTCTGAGTTTTATCATTTGTATGTCAGGGTTATCATTTTTATCATTTCATCCATAATTCGTAGACACTGGCATGAAGGAAATAGACTAATCAAGAATCTCTTAAAAGCGAGCGAGAGAAGTTTCACATTACGTATACCATTCGTTTCATCTAGGCTGATATTTTGGGATCCGGTTAATTATTTAATTCATCTCATTTCAGTATATGCTTTATGTAGCACATTTATCTCCTCACCGAAACTTACCCAATAACCAAAATAGATTTTTATTATATATTATAATAATTAGGGAAGTCATTAACCAAACCAGATGACACCATAGCAGTTGTGATGTTATAGCAGAGGATTTTAGGAAACCAAAGAAAAATAAAACAACATACAGTAGTTGAGATGAATTATGTCTGCTTGAAACTTGGTAGGAACCATAGAGATCTTGCGAGTTGTTCATGGGACGAACAATCAAACTTGTGCAGCGGCTCCATCTCCTTTGTCTCGAAATTGAAGAGACAAATTTGAGTAGTGTTCTTTTCATGACAAGTAGTCTTGTAGTAGATGGAATTTCTCTTAAAACCACCCACAATGTAATCATTAGCGAGCACAGTGATGCCTAGATCAAAAAGCATTGCCTCGTTGCCCAAAGAATCAACCTGTTCATACTTGTTAAACAAACCTGATGAATAAACCTTGTAGACGCGGAAGGACCAGAGTGAAGTGAAAAGTGTTGCCCAGTTTTCAACATAGAGGACATCTCCTGTTACTGTGACTACAAGTTTCGCATTGGTAATCCTCAAGTGAAGAGATGTTGCCTGGAACACCACCACACTGAAAGGTCTCTCGCGGAATCTCTCCGGAGAAGTCGAATATTTTGATAAAACCATTACTACCAATGTAGTCCTTTAGGAGGTAGTAAAGCTTTTGATCTTTGTAAACCAAGTGAGAACAACCATAATCTACGGGAATTTGAATCTGATTCCAGAACGTATCTCCTTTCTTGGAATAAGGAACACACCATTCGCCAAATCCCCACAAAACTAGGTATTCTTTGGTGTGTTCGTCAATCCAAAACACAGGTGATACTATAATAATATCTTTGTGATTCCTTTTGCGATGACCATTCGAAATACAAAACCAACCTTTTAAGGTTCGCTCCAGCTTTGTCGTTCCTAGTTGCGACTCCACCGGAGGTAAATCAATCCTCTCATGGGTAAATATATTCAAAAGGTAGAGATTATACCAATAAGCGACCATAAAGAGCCAATTACCATATGTTGCTAAGCAATAACTGTTTGCGAATTCAACATCCTCATCTCGGATTTTGTAAAGCTTGTCCTTTTCCCCGGGATTGAACAGCTTGCACCAATGGTTGTTGATCTTGTCGTCTTCGTCGGGCAAGAGAATCAGCCAAGGGATCTGCTTTTTCGCCACACATCGTTTCGCAGCAGAGTACCAAGACGAACATACGGATTCAGCTCGTCGAGAATCAGCAAAGTCAAGGCGTTCCAACACTGAATTTATGAGATCTTGAGGAAGCTCGGACCAGGATTTGGATTTATCTCCTCGTCTCTGTAACTTGTAAGAATTAGGTTTATGCAGCAGCTTCATCGAGAATGCGATACCCTGAAACCACCCCGACTGTTTGTTTTTGCAGGGGTTGTTAAATTAGGGTCACAATAGATTCTGTTTAAAATGGGTTCGAGCCCATTACCCTAAGCCGTAGAGGTGTCAAGCGGGCCTAAGATCCGCTGGTCTGGCCCAAAGAGTACTATGCCGGACACATAAATATTAGGTCCGTGAGTTTCACGGTCCATGCGAATTACGGGTTTTATCAGATTATGTCTGCGGTTAACGGATTGGCGTATTTAATAAATATTTTTACATAGTTGTGAATATATATTATTTAAAAGGGCTATTTAGGTGAATATACAAATTTGGAGACGAAATTACGGAAGTGTGCATTGTTTTAAAATAATTTGTGAACCTAAACGGTGGCATGCGTAACAAGACTAGATTAACCTCGACATGTAACTTGATACTTTTTTCGAATTTTCCTTAGCCGGTTATTATGTCCTCATATGCATTTTTTTTATATTGGCAGATGAAGCTATAAATATCTCGGCAAAGTTGATGTCTTCTACTGTAAATTGTCTACACATGTATTCAGTACAACCATTGAATTAAAAGATTTGGATACAGAGTAAAGTTTAATTAATCAATATCTTGTTGAATTAATTAACAATTCGCTAAACCCTAAACCTTAAACCCTAAACCCTAAACCCTAAACCCTAGGATTATGGGGGTATTTGAGATTAGGAATATATGAGATTTAGAATATTTGAGATTAGTAGGGGTAGTGGGAATGATTTGGGGTATTGGGAATTTAGGGGTATAAGGGAATAGGGTTATTATGGATAAATGTTTCAAAATGTTTCAATAATATTTGTATAACTTTCTGCTACGTTTAACTATTCGTATCTAAACAAAGTGCTAACCCAAACAACATACCTAAATATATAATTTCTAGATAATATTAATATCAACAAAGCAGATCGTTTCTCTTTGAAGAGATCCATCTTTCCCGAATGTAAGCTTCCTGTGACTATCAGTTTTTCATATGCTTGTTAGTTGGTCACTACCTACTTTATTATTTTTGGCATTGTAATATTTAGAGTTTAGAGAGACAAATTACTGCCAGTGCTAGTCAAAACTAAACAAGATTACAAGGTCCGGTGCATTTTTTTGTGAAATCATAATATCATATATCTAGTCTAAGATAGTTGGACTGACTATATGAGTATTTCTTGTTTTGTCGACCTGACATTGCTGGAGTCCATGTACATATGCTTTTGTTTCAATTTGATGTCAAATTGTTGTGTTAATTGACAGTAGGTCTTATGTATTCTCAGTTGGAGCGTGAAGTTGGTTGCAGTTGTTTGGGAGGCAATCTACATAGAAAGCACCAGAGAATGGATGGTTGCAAATAGGACAAATTATTTGCACTTAAACCACTTGGTCAAGTGGAAGTAATCGTGTCATTTTTCAAATGTGCACTATGGATGCTGACGAGCATTCAAAATGGGCCAGCAAATCCCTGAGATGATTCGTTTAAGCGTCCAGTGTTGTGCATAAGTATTTGTTTATGCTTCAGGAATAGAAATTTGTACCAAGACTAAAAAAAAAAAAAAAAAAATATATATATATATATATAGGGTAATATTCTGTTTGGCTTCAAAATGTTGTAGCTCAAGCTAGTTCGTGTATATACAAGTATGAAGGAAGAGTTAAGGCGTCTGAAACTGTTGGCTTATGCACAATACTGAGAAAATAATACGAAGATGTTGTCCATGTGAGAGGCTTGCTTTCTAGAACAACCAATGTTTTCTCTTTGGCTTCTGCTGAACCTGGAACCGCTGCACTCAGAAAGAAGATCATAATCAGTATCCTCAAGCACAAAGCCACCATTTTGTTACACTTCGTAAACACAAGACAAACCTTCAATGTCGTATAAAGAGTTATAATGCACCTCTGACCAGAAACTTAACCACACTCTGCACCATTCCCAACATATAAAGCCACAAATTTGTAAGAGTGCATTTTCCAGATGCTACTTCAGATCAAGTAGCGATGAGTGAAGGATAAAGGAAATATATTCTGGAGTCTCACCACGTTTAGGTGCTTGGTCTTGAGGCATGATTTCAATGAAACAAGTGTCTATGAAGGATGTCAGCAGCCATATGGTTGCTGCAAACTATTCAAGGGAGATGCAATGGAAAAAATTGTAAGAAAAAGGTAAAGAAAACAGTGCCCAATGCCACAAAAGTCAGCGGTTACTTTACATGGCTTCTCGAAGATGTGTTAAAGTGTTACCTATTTCATGTAACATCCATATGAAATAAAGGACATGAAGAAGACTACCTAGAGGAAAAAAACACTCAACAGAACTAGAGCAGGTGATACGAGAACAAAGGAAAGATCATTATTTAGGTACATTTTAACTATTAATACAAGTGCTGTGAAAACTGAGACAAAGAAAATTTACCCTATCTGCCGCAGGTTGTAGGGTAATATGGTCTCCCCATTCTCCAAGTCTGTCATTCATGTAATTTTGAATTTGAAACTGAGAAAATTTTATAGATCAAACCAATTATGGCTTAGAGGACTTAATGAGAAATTAAAATAACTTACTTTGCCATCCTCTTGTAATACCGTTTGTATTTCATCGGAACATAACTTTCGTATATAGTGCGATTGTCCTTGAGCTGTAGCAACAAAACAAAAACAACAGAATAAATAGGAAATGACGTACGAAAACGAATGTATGCACCTAATATTAAACAGTTACTAATATCCGAAAAACATTTGTTCCATTGCAACAATGGTTTAGTGAAAATCATAAAGACAGTCATCACTCTCTTTGATCATCGTCATAACTCATAAGACATCTAACCTGTTTAAAAACTTCTCCCCTAACTTGCTTGTGGTACTCTGAAGATCGGTATACATGGATAAGAGCAGGGAGTGATGCATGCAGTACTGACAAGCACTGGAACATCCAGTTCAGTAACTGTTCTCTTGGTAGCTCCAACAAAAGTTCCGCCTGCACATATCCCATGTAAAGCCCTCCACATATCTTTCTCGGCTTCATTGATGATCTCCATCGGATTTTCCTGGTAATTTACATACTCGGACGGAAGCCGAGGATTTATATTTATGTCAATCTGGAATACAGAGAAGATAAAAAGAATTACAAGCCCGTTAACTGCTACAGTTCGACGCATAACAACTGCATTGAGGATTTAACTTCTCCCCTTAGTCGTGCACAAACAACAGACACTGGAAATATCCTGATCATGTGTCACTTCTTTTAATCTAAATTATTTAACCGTTCTTACAAGTTCAAAATAGAAACTACCTTCACCTGATTATATGGAACCGAAAAAATACGGAGTTCCTCCACCTAGAAACAACAAAAAAATTTGACTCATAAGTCAATAATTAAAAACAAAACAAAATGCTCATCAGTGTCATGATCAGACAGAAATATGTGGAAGGAGGCCTTAGTCATAAAGTACCTTGGATAGACTCTCAAAAAGCATTTCAAAGAAGAGATCGATCCCAACATTTCCAACATCTCCTGTCTGTTGTTCACAAAAAATTGTTCAAAGCCTCTTATACCCATGCCTTTCTCCGCAAGTTGGAAACCTTGTCCAAGCTGACAACACTCTTCAAGAGCACTAAGCCTTTCCTGCACAGTTAGCTTGTACATTACATACCAGTCTGCCAAGGGAATAGAACAGATAAAATCACCCCCAATACCAGTGCTTGATCAGAGAGCAGCGATTTATCAGGATAAAACAGGTAGGCATGAGCTTCTTTATCAGCCCGGCCAACCTTCCACGCAACTGTTGACAACAACCAACCAAGAGAAGATATCTAAGAAGCTCTTTTCCAGGCTAACTGCAATAGCAATGTTTAAGAAATAACTTTGGCACCTGGTACAACTGAACGAACCCAAATTGTTGAACATCCTGGATGATTATGGTAATTTGCATTTTGAATATCAAGTCCGCTTTCAACAATATTAGTGCATATGAGGATTTTGATCTTTCCTTGCGCAAATCTCTCCTTGGTTTCCTCTAGTTGTTTTGAGTATGGCTGTGAATACATCAGCGTAGCAGGATAATCAAAGATACAGCAACATCATTTGTTAGGAGAATTTCCATTAAATGTGATATATGTTATGAATGAGGAGCACCCAAATGTCGAGTACTGCAACAAAAGGCCATAACATACCTTCCCATGTGCCATAGCAATGTCGATATCTGGAAATGCTTCTTCAAGAAAATCCATCACTTCCTCTAGTCCTGATTGATAAGAAAATTGAAAGTGGTAAACCGAAAATGAAAAATGTATGGCCAAAAAGTTTCTGATTCTACTTGGGTCTAAGTTGACCAAGACCAGAGGTAGTCATACTAAGAGATAATATCGATAAAGTCAACCGCTTATGGTGCATTTTACCTTTAATCCGAGGCAAGACATAGAAAACTTGGCCACCACGATTCAGCTCATTTTTTCTTGCTTTGATAACCTTTTCCTTTAAGGAATGGTGAAAGATGGGTTTTTATTGGAATCCTCTCCGGTGGCGGTGTGGAGATTAAACTAAAACAAGGGGGGGGGGGGGGGACAAAGGGGGTCATTAGTCTCATCATATTCAATCAGTTAGCTTATTAATTGAAACACATCCTGTCACCACCTGGCATCCCGGAATCCAGTCAAAGTTAAGTATAATGTCCTTGGTATGGGTGTTGCGGAGAGGGTAAGCACATCCACTGACGTTTTGAAAGATGCAATCTTTTCTTTCGGCTTGACCCCAAATCTCTGTAAAGTAAAAAGAGAGATTCCATAAACTAACCCAAGAATCTTAGAGAGACCATGGGATGACTATATTTTTCAATGAATTAGAACACAACCTACCTACATGTTCCTCATCGACGACAAGAAGGCCTAGATTGCTGTACACAACACGGCTTCCGAGAAGGGAGTGAGTACCTACAATGATATTGAGATGACCGTGTTTTATCATTTCCAAATACGCCTCCTTCTCTGCTTTGGTCTGCACAATGTCGAACATGTGACTATGGTCAAATTACCCGTTTTGCTTGGGACAAATTCATAGGCAAAAAAACAGTGGTCTGAATACCTGAAACCGACTTAAAAGACCGACTTTAATTTGGGGATAAAAGGCAAACTGCTCAGAGATGACATCGTAATGTTGCTTGGCCAATACAATAGTGGGTGCTAAAACCATAGCTTGTCTGCCAGCTGAGACCACACAAAAGATGGCACGTAGAGCAACCTCAGTTTTACCAAATCCAACGTCTCCACATATGAATCGGTCCATAGGTGTTTCTCTCTCAGTCAAATCCTTGTCAACATCAAGGAAAGCCTGCAAGGTAGAAGAAGTCAGGTTCAGGGGAAGGAATATGAATTGATGAGAAGTAGTAAAGAGAAAGCAGCAAGACCTGCTTCTGGTCAGGTGTAGCGTTATAAGGAAATTGAGCAGCCATGGTAGGGTTTTTTGGATAGGGAAATCTCTTCTGTCTAAGCCTATGAAGATGAGCTCCGTCAAGTCAACAACCATTTTCTGAATAGCGAGTTTGCCTTTGGTCTTTCTTCTTTCCCAAACACTAGTGTCACTCAGCCGACTTAAAGTCCGAGGCCGTTTGGACTCATTAGGACTGAAACAGAAGACAAATATGGGCGTCAACATAGAACAAGAGACGGAGACAGGGAGGAAGAGAGAGAACGTTACAGGTTGTATCGGAAGAGGAGACGGGAGGCCTGCTTGAGGGGAAGCTTAGCCATGCCGTCTGCATACTCTATAAAGACATATTCGAGGACATGGAACTAAATGCCGACAAAACGGCCAACGCCAACCTTCTTGTGCACAACATAATCACCGGAAAGGAGAGTGTAAGGGTCAAGCTTGTAGCTGAAACCACCGTCTGAACCTCCTTTGAGCTTCTGCAGACCCCTCTCTTGTTGTTCCTTCACCATCTGAATGTACTTTTCGGCCTCCTTAGGATGGGAATTGAATCGCTTTCAGCAAACTCATGCTTCTCTCTCCACCTGGTCGCTGTAGGTTTTGCGGCAGTTGCGGAGATAGAGAGGAAACAGCGACCAGTGGAAAAGATGATGAGTTTCGGGGAAAGGAGGAGCGACTTGTAGTCTCTCACTTAGCTGACGTGTGGGTTGATAGCTGTTCCTGTATCATATAATCTTCCCCTCTCGAACAACCTTGTCCACAAGGTTTTGTGTTTCTGAGAATCAGCGTTTGCCTTGTTTTCCCAAGTTACTCGCTTTAAGCTCCGGATTCACCATTACCTAACACGCAAAAGTTAACTCCCTACTAATTTTTAACAACTCCAATGACTAAATGTTTATTACCATGAGATCAAAGAGACGCCTGTTTTGAGCAGAAGTCTCCTCTTCCAAAACAATAATCTGAATCATCACCACGAAAACCGGTTTAATCATTCCTCTTTCAAAAGAAGAAGACCATGATGAGGCTCTTAAGGGGACACCAATCTGAGGAGCAGCAAGGCCAAGGCCAACTCCAGGAGCTAATCTCATTACTTTAACCATATCATCAATTATCTTCTGAATACGCTCCGACCCGATTTCTTCTGGGAGCAGCTGGATCCCCAGCTGCCTAAATCCACTTTCTAAGAGAAATGATAAGAGATTATGGTTCAATAAGAATTAGGAGTCGGGTCCTGAAACAGGGAATTGATTGAGCTACATGTCACGCCGGCGGAAGCTGGGAGTAGATGAAGTGAGAATCTGAAAAGGGGTTGCCGTCGTCTCGCTGAGCCTTCTAATGTCTGCGGCTCTTTCGGCCCATTTACGTTGCAGCCCAATGTTGTAATTGTCTTCAAATAAATATGATGTCCCCTCTTTTTAACACTAAAAGCTTCATTCCCTTCATATAATAAAAACATAGGAAGGTAGGGATTCGGTGGTGAAATACAAAGGCTGGCTTTAGTCGTTGTGGTTGGTTTTAGTGATTTATTATTAGCTCGAATGTAGAATGTGGTTATGTATTTTTTACACAATACTTAAGAGGCTAAACTTCAGTATATATAGTAGCATTTATCAGAATTTTGTTTTTTTGATCTTTTCGTAGAGTTTATTAATTAACCCATAAATTTCAAGATAAATCGAAAAATATAGTTTTTTTTTACTGCACATGGCCCAGCAATTTTAGTGACAATTACTTTATTCAGTTTCTTATTTTTCTTGTAAAAAGGATCTTTGCCAAGCTGATTCAAAGTCATTTACAGCGTAGTACTAGTTGATGATGATCACTCTTTCCAACCAGTGGTGTACTGAAGCCAAGGTCGAAAATATACCTTCAACATCATTCGTGAGGGTTATCTTCTTAATATTTCCATATCTCCTTAACTTTACTAACAGTACGATTCTCAGAAGAACTCAAATTTGACATTAGAATAATGTGTTTTTATCAATGGCGTACGCTTGCTTGAGATCTTATGTGAGCGTCCTTTTCACGAACATAATTTGATGCTTAGGTTGAGCACATCAGAAGATCTGACGGTTCGATTTATAGGCAAGTTAGCTGTTTGTTTTACAGTTTGTGGCCCTCGGATGGACATAGTTCTGATTGTATTTTGGAATGGCACGAAGCTAGAATCATGTGCTTTCACATAAGGAAAGAATCCTAAATGTAAACTAGAAACATGTAGTCTTCTTACCCAAGAGAGCATCTAGTAGTTTGGATTTTTTTTTTATGCTTGGGGATCACATATGATGATATTTGACAATGGAGACTATTTATGACTAGAACAACGGGAAATGTTATTTTCTACGTAGTCTTACTTACACTGTGTGCAGGCTGTAGTTGAACTGAGAGGGCACGAAGAGATATTTGGTGAACCAAATAGAGTGATAGACTATGAAGAAGAGCCAAGCAGACCTAAGAGGTAAGTTAATTTGTAACATTCCCCGGAACTCACTATTTATCTGCTAATTAAGATGCATAAGCTCGTAGTAGTGAAATAGTAAAAAAGCAAAATATGGATTGTAATTTGGATTGGACAAAACAAGATAAAAAAGAAAGAAAAAAAAAGGTATTAGAGTCTCATAAACTCATTGTAGGTATTTTTAAATACAGACTTTAATCCGAGGGAAGGAAGTCTAGCCGTTTGGTTAATTATGTTGATGTTGTTTCGCCTTTTAGGCACTACCGGAGAATTGGGCTCCTGCGAACGCTGGCGTTTGTTACCACAATTAGACACCTTGACTGCCTGTGCCTCTTGTGCGCTGCTGATAAGGTGAGGAAAGTTAAGCATAGCCTTGGAGCCTCGCATCTTGAAAGCTGCCTGGTCATACGCCACGGCCGCCTCCTCAGGGGTCTCGTAGGTCCCCAACCACATTCTGGTTCCGTTCTTGCTGGGATCTCTTATCTCCGCTGCGTATTTCCCCCATGGTCTTCTCCTGACGCCTTTGTAAGTGGCTCCTCTCCTTGGCGGCACAGACGACGACGAGGACGATGAATCTGTGGCTAGAGATCTTGAAGCTGTCAGATCGATATCATCGTCCTCCAGCAATTGCCGACGAATCCAATCCAGAACTGCTGAGCCGTTATCCCAACTGAGCTCTCCCTCCATTTTCTTCACTTTTACTGCGCTCTGATGTTTTGGATTTCAGGTTTTGCTGGGAGAAGATAGATATATTATATATATATATAATATACACCCGCCTGTACTTTGATATCATTATTATAAATCTGCAGTTGCTTGGAAACGCTGAACTCGTCACGTTTTACTCGATGTTCTTTTCTATTTAATCATTGTGCCAAATATAAAAATAGGCAAATGAATCTTTGATCGATGAATGGTATTTTTTTGCATGGCACCACGAGGCCTTTTTTATATTTCTTATACAAACAGTAGTTCATTTAAGATTTAGTTTTCTTCTATAAACTAGTTTATCCGATACAAAAACTGACAACTTTCAGCCTGTGTTGTTTGAAATAATTTGGTTTTCATGGAGTCTAGTGATAAATTGCCTTTCATGTGTTTGCTGTATCCGATAATTTGATTTGTTCTTTCGGCCATTGATCAACCAAACTGGTTCTCCCTTTCGATAAACAGGATTCTTGGGCTCGCTGATTTTATTGGGCTCTGTATTTGGCCCAATAGATGATATAAGTGGATTCTCGAGATAATCTCGATCGATCTGGCATTTCATTTCATCGTGTCCCCAATTCGATCTCAAGTCGAGATTCCATGGGAGGCCACCAAGGTTCCAGCACAGAACGCTTCTCCTCCGCCACATGGTTCTCCCAGTTGTGTACTTCAGCTCGCCGATTTAAATCATTGGCTCCTCCGTCCTTGGAGACTGCCGTTCGCTCCACCTCCGGCGACTCTTTAGTTCGTCGCCTCGGCCTCTGCGACCTCATACTGTTGGGTATCGGCGCTTCCATCGGCGCCGGCGTCTTCGTAGTTACGGGAACCGTCGCTCGCGATGCTGGACCCGGTCAGTTGGGGAATTTATCATCATAAATAGATTTGGTTTAGGGAGGGGGGGACAATCCAAATGATTGATTATATATATATACATACCTGACTGTAGGAGTGACGATCAGCTTCTTGCTAGCGGGAGCATCGTGCGTGTTGAACGCTCTCTGTTACGCAGAACTTGCATCTCGTTTCCCTGCTGTTGTTGGGGGAGCTTACATGTACTCGTATTCAGCTTTCAACGAGATCACCGCTTTTCTCGTTTTCGTTCAGCTCATGCTTGACTATCATATTGGGGCGGCTAGTATCTCTCGTAGCTTGGCAAGCTATGCGGTTGCGCTGCTTGAGCTTTTTCCAGCTTTCAAGGGCTGTATTCCTCTCTGGATTGGAAGCGGCCAAGAGTTGTTCGGAGGCTTTCTCTCTTTCAATATTTTGGCTCCCATTTTACTTGCGCTCCTCACCCTTGTTCTATGCCAGGGTGTGCGAGAATCTTCCGCTGTAAACTCCGTCATGACTGCTACCAAGGTCTGTCTTCACACTTTCTTTCCCATTTTTTACCTCAAGGTGATTCATTTTGATTGATTCTTGTCTAGGTCGTTATCGTTCTCGTTGTTATTTGTGCCGGAGCTTTTGATATTGATGTAGCAAATTGGTCCCCTTTCGCCCCTAATGGTTTTAAAGCTGTACTCACTGGAGCTACTGTAGTCTTCTTTTCTTATGTTGGATTTGACGCTGTTGCTAATTCTGCTGAAGAATCCAACAACCCTCAGGTCTTGCCCAATATTATATATTATGTTTTTCCAATGATACGATTATTATTATTAGCACACGCAGTGTCACTGTTTCATTCATTCCTACCCATTCATTCTCAGCGCGACCTCCCAATCGGAATTATGGGGAGCCTTCTTGTATGTATCTCCTTGTATATTGGAGTCTGTTTAGTGCTCACTGGGATGGTCCCTTTTAATCTCCTCAGCGAAGATGCTCCTTTAGCCGAAGCCTTTTCATCAAAGGGTATGAAGTTCGTCTCAGTCTTAATCAGTATTGGTGCTGTTGCTGGACTCACAACTACTCTGCTTGTTGGTCTTTATGTTCAGGTTAATATATATATATATGTACCTGGATTTTTTTAGTGGTATCTTTGATTCAGTCACTTGTTCTCATACTAAACAAGGTATCTCTGATGATATTTTCCACAAAACAGTCCAGGTTGTATCTGGGGCTAGGAAGGGATGGTCTGTTGCCCTCATTCTTTTCCAGAATACACCCAACTCTTCATACACCTCTTCATTCTCAAATCTGGTGTGGCATTGTTGCTGCTGTTTTAGCTGGCATCTTTAATGTGCATAGCCTTTCTCATATTCTGTCAGTTGGTACATTGGTACGTCAAGGTCTTAACTCTTTTTTTTATTATATACCCTTTTGGTTTTTGGATCGCACTTCTCCTTTTCACTGATTTTGGTTTTCCATTGTTTCAGACTGGGTATTCAGTCGTTGCAGCTTGTGTTGTAGCTTTGAGATTGAACGATAAGAAAGAAAGGGAGTCGTCCAATCGATGGACATCAAGTTGGCATGAAGGCGTCATTTGCCTTGTTATAATTGCATGCAGTGGTTTTGGTGCTGGCGTATTTTACCGTTTTAGTGCTTCAGTTATATTTCTTCTTCTCTCAGTAGGTGTGGCAGTTAGTGCTTCAGCAGTTCTCCATTATCGTCGAGTAAGTAGCCTTGAGCATAAGCAAATACTCTCTTCTTACTTACATTGCGCCAAAATAATTAAATCAATGCTGGAGTTGAGAAGCTAATATTAAGTATTCCTACAACAACACATAGAAACCAAAAGTAGTATGGTCTGGCACTTGGAACTCCACGGTGATACTTTAAAAGTCGTTGGCAATTGATTCAACTTTGGCACTCTTCTTTTTAGACAAGTCTGGTAGCAGCAGTTAGAAATGAGATAGCGATGCAGTCAAAATATACCTTAGTGGTTTTCTCTACAAATGCCTGACTAGCAATTATCCATGTTAACACCCTCAGCTTTTCGCTTCCACAGGCTTATGCTCAGTCTCTTGGTTCGGGGTTTTGCTGTCCTGGTGTGCCCATTGTGCCATGCGTCTGCATTTTCTTTAACATCTTCTTATTTGCGCAGGTAACACCTGCTTTTGTATTAATGCCTTGCTTGAACTTATAATATGATTTAAACTCTGAGCTTGTGCTACTTTTGCAGTTGCATTATGAAGCATGGATAAGATTTGTTGTTGTGAGTGTGCTTGCAACTGCGGTTTATGCCTTGTATGGACAGTACCATGCCGATGCAAGCACCTTGATTTATCAGAGGGCACCTGAAAGTGAAAGTGACTCTGGGTAAAAGCTAAGAGTGTTTGCTTCCACTACGCGAATCCTCTATTGAGTAGGTGATAGAATTACTGCGTTGTGTGAGAGACAAAAACAGTGTGCAAGATTGAATGGGATTAGTTATTTAGATATTGTAAATTGAAAAAAATTGAGGATGCTCGTAAAAATTATGTAAGTTAATATATGAAAACTTATGTGTTTCAATTTAGCAATGCTAGTGCAACAGATGTCTGATCCCAGAATTGATGATAAAACTAAAGCACAAGTGTAAAACTGTCACACTCGTTGTTCTCAATAACGCTTAACTGATAAAACAATCTAGCCTTTTATGAGTGTTTACTGGACCAAACTGAATCACAATAAAATAGATATAAGAGAGTTGTGTCTAGGCGGGCAAGTAGGACTCCAGCATCAGTTTGGCTGGGGAGGGAGCTAAAATATCTACGATCAGGTATGTGTATTTCCATTCCTTATCTGCCTTGTCTTTAAACATCTCTGTGTACACTTTCCCGGCTCCGCGAGGCCCACGGATGAAGAAGTTTACCTAAAAAGCAAGCATGTTCAATTTTGATTAAGTTTCCCTTAGCTTTTCTATAGAGAATTTAATGGGCAGAAGAATAAAATTACCTCCACATGCTCGACTCCGTCTTCATCTGTAAATACTCTGTTAGGTATACGTTGGCGAGCAGCTCGGTTTCTGGTTTCTTGTCCGTAGCCTGTGATGGGGGATCCAATCCTTACCCTCACCTAAACATACAAGTCAATCACAGTAACGTTGCGCTTTTAATCTCCAAATGTTTTGGCTTAACACACCACATATATGATCATCAATGTATGGTTTCTTATTACCTGACCGTCATCTTGAATTCTCTTCAACGCTTTGTCAAAGACCTTGTACCTATACAATACAAATACAGAGTCTTCAGATTCCCCAAGTATCAGCAGAGAATGAATATAAAGCAACCTAGAGTTCTGAAGCCTCACTCTTTTGGTTGAAATATGAGCTCTTTAAAGACAGCGTACCCAGAAGCCCCAGCGACCGCAAGCCCGGCCAGAATAACAAAACTGTAGGAAGCACCTTCTGTAAAGGTTACCGGCTTCTCCGGGATATGGTACGTCGGAGAATCAAAAGGATCCTCCACAGTCACCACCTCTTTCTTAGCCTGTAGAACATTTTTGCAAAGGATCGGCAGAGAAGCATTAATGTCTATGACACGGCAAGTAATATTTGACATAAGTTGTCTCATTGGGGCCAGCAAAGAAAGGAAGAGAGATTTAAAAGGTGGAACAAGGAGGTCAGAAGCATATTCTTATAAACACCTTATTCTGATGTTTCCCAGGTTCTTTAGAAGTTCTCGAGGCAAAAGATCTAGACAACAAGCAAGAGGGCCTGATGTTCACTGGACAAGATTCCATACGTTGGGGATTCCGAAAGCCAAACAACAGTCCTGCAAACAGATCATCGTCAGAACAACCACTATACAACCCTGGGATTTGAAATTTCACATTAATATTTTGCTGACCCTTAGCTCCATTTGAGACCTGCATAAGGGAAAAACACGATAAGAGCTATGAAACTAGCAGCTATGATGGCCAATAGGGAAGTTATTAAACCCTAAACATCTTACCAGGCTCATGAGACCAGAATCGGGAATGGCTTGCCTTGATGCTCCTGTTTGTGCAAGGGTTATCAACTGCACCCGGAAAGAAGAAACAATTAAAAGGGAAGAGAAACAAGCATAGAGTATGAATAAGGGATGCTGCAAAGAAATGAACAAGTGTTTCTCGAGGGATTCATAATAACTTAAAACTCATAATTAATAATAAAAAGCAACAGAAGAAGGTGTTTGTTTGTCACTGTAGAGATCAAAGCAGGACCAGAAAAGCAAGCATTCACATCATGGTAAGTGTATTTGATGTTGGGAACTCGAGCAGGATTAGAAGAAAATAAATTTGTTCAAGCTAAGTTTCCTTCGTTTCTATTTATTAAACAAAAGACAAACAATTCATCACTATGTAGAAGAGGAAGAATCAATAGCTGAAAGTCCACTCTCTCTCTATGCTAGTTTCTCTGGACAAAGTGCTAAGGAGAAAAGGACAAACCGATTTTCGGATTGCATAAGGATGTGAAGCGGAGGAAAACGGGACGGTCGAAGCCAGTTTCGATTTGGAAAGGCTGCCGATGGATCTCCTTAGGAAGCTCATCATAATCTCTGATCCAACAAAATAATAGAATGAAAACTTAGGAGCCGCCGGGGGGATAAAGAAGGAAGCCTTAAAACCTACCTCCTCTCTGCTTGGGGTTGCGCAGCACGGCGAGCGAAGCCGCTTCTGGGGTTTTACCGTCAACACGTGACACGTAAGTAATGTGGGCTCAACATTAGGCCTGGGCTCTCAATTTCCTTCTGGGCCCTATCACATTTCCCCCAATAAAATTCAATCCAATACCAATTGATGCTTCGAAAATAGTTAGTTATTCTTGAGTAAATAATACAGACAAAATCCTAAATTGTTTTTTTCGGCATCCTTATCATGATAAGAAAGATACTCCTAACCCAAAGTTTACCTTGTGTTTGTTTATAGATTTGAAAATACAAAAAAGAAAAGAAACAACAAGTTGATAATACCCCTAACGAACGTGTATGGGTAGAAGATGAGAGGAAGGCAAAAGCTGTTAGTGGTAAGAAGAAGTGGTTAAAACTTTTGAAATGATAAAAAGCAGAAAGTGAAATCAGAAGAAACCCTAATTCCTCATCGAACATGCACAATTCCAATTTGGATGACAGCTCCCTCCTCCGCGTCTTCTCCAAGCTTCCCATTTCTCACCACCTCTCCACTTCGCTCGTCTGCAAGCGTTGGTTGTTTCTTCACGGCCGCTTGGTTCCATCTCTTAAGCTCCTCGACTGGCACTTTCTCGAGTCTGGTCGCCTTTTCGCACGCTTCCCTGCTCTCACCCAAATCGATACCGTCCCTAGTTCATGTCTCCGGCTCGCGCCAAACTCGGGTGTCTTGTTGTCCTTTAAACCCTCTTCCTTCTTCTCTCTTCCTATCAGCAGCAGTACCCATGATGATGATGACTTGTCTTCCGACAGGATTCATCAAGGACTCCACTTGATTGCCCAAAAGTATCCCAATTTGAGGAGAATTGCTGTGTTTGGCGCGAACGAATACGGGCTGGCCACCCTCTCCGACACGTGTCCTACATTGCAGGAGCTGGAGCTCCATTGTTGCGGAGATTTGTCCTTAAAGGGCATTTCAGGATGTGTAAATCTGCAGGTACTGAAGCTGACAGCAAGGATGGATGGGGGGTTTTTCACCACTTCCGTGGTGGTGTCCGACATCGGGTTAACCATTCTTGCTCAAAATTGCAAGAGGCTAGTGAAGCTCGAACTATGTGGTTGTGAAGGAAGTTATGATGGCATCAAGGCAATTGGGGAGTGCTGCCAAATGCTCGAGGATTTGACTTTTCATGACCATAGGATGGATGCCGGTTGGTTGGCTGCTCTCTCTTTCTGTGCCAATCTCAAGACCTTCAAGCTTCGCTCTTGCAGGTCTATCGATTCTAATCCCGGACTCGATGAGCATCTCGGAGTCTGTCCTATGCTCCAGGAGTTGCACTTAGAACGGTGTCACCTGAGGGATATGAAGAGCACCAAATCTTTGTTTCTAGTTTGTGGCAATGTTCGGGATATTGTGCTCCGTAACTGCTGGGGTTTCCAAGATGATTTGTTTGCCTTAGCCTCACTCTGTAGGTAAGGAAACCTTTTTTTTTTTTTTTACCTTTTGTTTTATGATCCTTCTCTGATGGAAAATGTGTGTCTTTGTTAGGAGAGTGAAGCTACTTTATCTCGAACATTGCTCATTGCTGACGACAGGAGGTCTAGAATCAGTACTTCTTTCATGGAAGGGTCTTCAAAGACTAATGGTAGTCTCCTGTAGTAAGATAAAAGACAGCGAAGTTACTCCGGAACTTGCTTCCCTCTTCTCTGTGCTGAAAGAGCTCAAATGGAGACCCGACACGAGATCTTTACTGTCTGCAGATCTTGAGGGCATCGGAATGTGGAGAAAAGGCGGTAAATTTTTTACCAGTTTAAAGGGTTGAAGGTCAATCATCACCGGAGAAGCAGGCAGTAAGAGGTTCGCAGGGGAACAGTATTGTTACTGAACAATGCATGTCTTCCTTCAGCTTCCTCGTTGTAAATGTAGCAACTCCTGTACGCCTTGAATTTTGAAGGCATACGGGTTAACTTGTCTTAGTGTAATCTTTATACTACTGTTGATAGAAACTTTAAAAGAATACGAGGCACATCAAGAGAATAAAACATATCCCTCCTTGGGATTTTTAGTTCCTTTGTTGGTCATTCTGGTGTATGGGTGACCAAGTCTCTGCAGGTTGAAGCTGATATAAGAGAGCTCGTGATATGAAGTAGTCGATGGTAATGACTATTGGCTTGCTGACTTGACGTTAGGAAACAGCAGAGAGAAACAAGTATATGTCGGTAACCTGAACGCGGGGATTTTAAGAAGCGCAGCGCGTGAAATGCATTTGCGAAAACTATTAAAACCTGCTAAAACAATTAGAACATTAATACCAAAATAGATAGCAACAACTTTACAGACAAAATCAGACGCACCTGATAGTTTTCACTATCGGTTATATGGTCCCGGGAAGATAAATCAAGCAGCAAGTTGATGAACAATCTGAAATATGGTCTTGGATAAAGTGGTGTCTTTTCGTCATCTGCGTCCTTTAAAATAGATCTCACAATGACAGTCACAATCTGCAGTCAGAAATCAATGTCAAACCTTGTCTAATCTTTTCACAAATAAATGAAAAATCGTCTGACCTTCGAAAGAAGAAAGGATTTGCAGCTAGACTCCTGCTCACGAAAATACTGAAGGGGAGCAGAATAGAAACTAAGCCAGATAATGTATTGAGCCAAGTTGAATGCGATGAAATAGTAAAGTAACAATATTTACATTCAAGATAGAAAACACTAGTTTGGCATAGATATCGATGGCAACAAATGATGGTTCCTGAACTTCCTGAGTAGATTGCAGGGCACCAGAATTCATTTCCCCAGATGATATGCAATGAGCAATAGAATATTCCTAAGGAAACAGAGAAATCCAGCTCAATAATCAAGGCCTCTTGAATATTTTCCATGTGTTGATGCTGAAAATACTTGAAGGCGGTATTACTGTAAGAATACGGAAAAAGCTCTCAGTTTTATCATCTCCCTTCAGTAGTCCACTTTGATATAAATGCAAGACATGGCGGGTACGTGATGCATCATTTTCACCAGGGTGACTGCAGATCTGACACCATTCAGCAAAAAGCATGGTTGCCTGAACCATAGAGACAAACATAACAATAGAGTAAACAAACACCTCCAAAACGAATATACAACCAAAATTTTGTACGTAGAGAGACTACAAGTATCATATTTTCATCAAGAGGGAAAATTCATAGCAGTGAAAGGGACAACCAACAGTGATGTCAGAATTAACCTGTGGCAATAACTTTGAATGAACGCCTGCATTGGTAGGTAGCTCTACATGGTTTTGCGGAGAAATATTTTCAGATTTAAACTCATCGATCATCTGTGGTTGGGATCCCTGGGCCACACCAAAATCTTTGTTCCTAAAATCAGGATTTCCATCTATTTCTCTCTTCCGGTTCTTCAGAAGGGAAGTTGGTTTTACACTTTTGATATTAACCCCAATGTTCTTGAAAAAAATCTGAAGAAGTGAAAAACAACTCTTTGATACACAAGTGGAACATTGGTCCATCATATTCAAATTCTACTCAGTACATACCTCTATCTCAAACTTCAGGTTCATTTTAAGGTTTGGCATTGAATAAATCTCTGACAGTAACCCGAGTATAGGCATAGTCCATGGATTCGGAGGTTGATATGCAATACTGCTTTGGCAGGATTCCAAAACCTGAAGTACCATAACTTAGAATCCAGCCTACAATCATATTAAAAAGTTAGTCGTATGGATCATCCCACGCAAACCTTTGCAGTGAACGGAAGGATAGCAATAAGCAGCCCTTTTTCATATGCCTGCAAAGAGAAGATAATAATAAGTCCCACAACAACAAAAAAAGAATGAGAACCAAAAACAGTGAAATAAAGAGCAAGAATTACATCAATTATCAGTGATTTTGGATCTATTTCACACGCCCTTAAAACGCGATTCCTTCCAATGGTCACCTTCCCAAGCCAACTGCCTAAGTTTTTAAGCAAGGACCGCTCTTCTGAATCTGACTTTATGAGCGCTGAACCTAACAGAACCTGGAAAAGAAAAGTAATTAAGGACTGATGTCCCAACAAAATAAAAACAGCACAGCAAACCTTTGAAAAAGTTACCTTGCAGTTCTCATAGGAAGCTTGGACTATCTCCTTGTATAATTGCTGGGAATTAACTTTGTCCAAGAACTTCAAGTACAAGTCATGAAACTGTTGCTCGGTACTCACTCTGTAACGAATTTAACACAAACAGAAAAAAGCAATAAGAAGAGAGAGGAAACTCCTATCATCACTTGCGTACATATAGCACGACAACATATACCTTTTCATGACCATATACTGGGCAAACCAAGGGTAGTACTGAATAGACAAAATTTCAGAGAATTCTTTCCCTTTGGATTCAACATTTGCTGCTGAGACATTATTCATTATGAAATACATTTTGTCCTGAACTTCTGAAGGTGGAGCCTGGATTAAAAGATGCCTTTTCCTTGTCATTGTCGAAATAAACAGTAGAATTTTGACACATTCGTCATCATAATAACCTAAAGGTCATATGCTTTTCAAGTTTCAAAAGTACATCATACTACATTACCTCTATTGGATTCTCCTTTCTCTCCGTTGCAGCAACAAAAGTTCCTATGTTCAAAACTGCTTCATGGACCTTTTCTAATTCTTCAAACAGTTGACGTGATGTAATATGCGGTTTCAAAGCCTGCACCAACATCAGATTTTATCAGATAATAAATAAATCTTACATATGTATGAAACCAAGAGGGGAAACTAACATTCAAAAGGAAAGATGTTGCATCCAAACAAAGATCTGACATGAGATCAGCGGAACGGAACTGTTTGGAAAAAATATCCTTCGATTTCTGAAAATGAATGTCCTTGATAACCTTGAGGCACTCCTGAAATTACAAA
The DNA here is from genome assembly GCF_000695525.1 of Brassica oleracea var. oleracea. Lineage (NCBI taxonomy): Eukaryota > Viridiplantae > Streptophyta > Magnoliopsida > Brassicales > Brassicaceae > Brassica > Brassica oleracea. The sequence goes on from NC_027756.1 coordinate 23,825, forward strand.
ACATGAATCTATAATGTGTATGCCATTTTCTCAATTAAAGAGAAATCATAACGCAAACTTGCTAGTAAGAAATAATATACTACCTCAAAAAAGACATCCTTGTACAGAAAAAGGCATTTTGACAACCAACTCTCAATCTCTAGAAACCCTCTCTGTGAGGCAAGGATTGCCAATTTGATGCCAAGTGACAGCGGAACTGAGTTTATAACAGAAGAGAGAATCTGAAATAATTATATCGGCAAATGATTAGTTGATAAATATAGAAAAGCTGAATACGAAACAATTTAAGGTAATAGAGCTAGGGTCGATTGCAAAACTTGAGCTACTCCTCCAAGCTACTTATGGGATGCAAATGAAAATAACTCGAATTTTTTCCATAATTACCTTAAGCTCATGGAAGATATCAATTATTCTGAGCATGCTGTCTAGTCCGAGATTTTGGGCATCTAAAAGACCCCAAATAACAAGTTCTCTGTTCAGCTGCCAGAGGTTAAGGACAAAACCAATATCCTGGGTATTCTTTATCATAAGGGGAAGTACATCAGATACCACCTCACGCTGAATGATATTACAAGCAGTCTGCAACAACGGTAGCCATGTACACAGCCCAACACAAACATTAAAAAAAATAGAGGTTAAGAGCCTATATCACCAAAGAATAGTATCCAGAAATTACTTCAATATGAGCCATCCCAAGAAGCAAGGTTCTAGGACAATGGGCCAGTGGATACTGAAGCAATGAACGAACTGAAACAGCATGCCCACTCTCGGCCAACTGGCATAGCACATCTAAAAGATCAAGAGACCGCCATGCGTGATTGGAAAGTGCTGTTTGCTCATCGATGTGCATGTTATCAATAGACAACTAAGAAAAACATAGCTAGTCAGACTAGTAACAGTTAATTGGAGAAGAACATGTCTGACAATGATGAAATAGATCTCACCAGCTTCCTAGTAGAGTGTACAAAGGTGAATATTTCTGGCGGTGCCAATACTGCATGCTTAAGGAAAGATAGCTGACCCTCCATATTTTTCCACACAAAAGAACAAACGGCATGAAGAGGAAATGGGTCCTGCGAGAATTAGTTTTAAACCCTTGAAACAACAATATAAGCGGAAATCAAGAAATCATGAAGATGATCCAGTCTGATAGCACACCTTGCAGATATTTCTAACAACCATCATGAAAAACAAGAAAGCCTCCATGTTAGGAATATCAAATCCTTCATGATCCAGATTTTCAATTACTCTCGGCCAGGTTGTGCCAGGAGCCTGCAATGCATTAGCAGATAGTAACAACAAAATCACAGTCAAGAAAACGAACAACGATCGTTTGATAACAAAGTAGAGGAGAAACATTTATATTACTATTGAAGCTAAAACGGTGACTTGGCAGAGGAAGAAGCAAGGATTTTAGAACTTACTAGCAGTTTAATTGTCTCAAAAAGGATGTCAACATTCCATGACTTTGGTGTGGGAAGTTTGGTTGGGGTGCAACATCCAAGGGACAAACTGAATGTTAGAAAGGTGTCGTAATCATCTTTAAGACCAGCATATGTACGAACAACAAGGACAAGAATTCTTGAGATAGCAGCCTCTGTTAATGGCAAGAAAAGGGACAAGATATCTTTGCATAGTGAGGCATCAGAGGTGATACCTTAACCCAATTCTTCTATGAGATCTCCCACACTAGTCTCCTTCGCAGTTTCAGTTAAGATAGCATCAAGGCTATTTAAATCCAAGCTCCTGGAGCAAAGAGGGAAACCATTTTAGAGATACAATCTCTGCCAAACAGAAAGGAAACTAATAACCAAAACCTGAAAACATCAGCTTCGTGGAGTTCCACTGAAGGGAAAGGGTTGTGAACAAATTGGAGTTTATCAGTAGAGTGATGGGAGGACAAAAGGTGAATGAAGGAATCTAAATGTTCTGGGAGAAAAAGAAGACGGTCAATCTCAGCTGCACAAAAACGAAAGATATCTAACGGAGAGGACAGAAGAATCATGGAAAGTTACCACTTGTGCTTGCATCAGAGTGAAATGCAGTGACGAACTCTGGAGTGACCTCAAAATCTTGGAGTGCGCAAGAAAGAAGAGTTGCGAAATTAGGCATTTCCAAGACACGTTTGAGAACCAAGGATACTACATTCTCAAGTTGCAATGTATTTGTGTGGCCTCCTTTCCAAAAGGTGAAGCAGGTCTTGAGAACGCAAATGCTAGTTTCTACTCCATAGTCAAAGAACTGCAGTGAAGATTGAATCATCAAAAAAAAAACGATAGACAAGCAAAGCCACGCACCAGCTTTTCTCTTGCAATAATTTGATTTCACAAGAATTCTCAAGAACAAAAAAAAGATATGGAACAAACCATAACGATGATGGATCCCGTAACACAAACCATTGCTTAATTCATCCTCTAGAAATTGAGTCATCATATACACGCAGGAATAAGAAAGAAAGAGAGAGAGAGAGCACCTCACAAATCTCTTGGGCCAGAGAGTGATAGTCGGAATCGTTGAATTCCATAAGTAAGAACCGGACATGACTGGAGACCTTGGAGGGAATCATGAGCATCGCCATCGGAGATCCAACTTCAATGCAGGATTCGGCTTGAGAGGATTTGGATATTCGTTCGTTCGTTCGCGTTGGGTTTATTGTTTGTGTTTACGTTGCCCGTCTTCTTCACCAGCTCCAGAGGAATACATAGCTTGCGGAGTCGCTGGCCGAAAACGTCGTCGCATCAAAATTACTAACATAAGCCCATTCAAAGGGACACCATTATTTTTAAAGTCGAGCCCATCAAAAACCCAATTGTAATCTCATTGGTTTTTAAAGCCCAGTCCATTAAAAACGCAGACAGTTCATTCTCTATGGGAATGGATCAAATCGATTTTATACACAGAACAACGAATAATGGCGCTCGCGCTGTTAGCATCTCCTCCACCTCCGCTCGGGGGGTTCCGTCGCAGTTTTGGAACAAAGTGTTCGCTCTTCGCCGCACATCGAGCCAAGCGGAACCTGATGGATCTCATCTCCGACCAGGACCGAGGTCTGAGAACCCAGAAAGACGCCGTGAAGCGAGATGCGATCGTGAATGCCATCGAGGCCATGGCGGTGATCGGGGGAAGCTCCGTCACCACAGGAGATTCGCTGTCTGCCACGTGGAGACTACTGTGGACGACTGAGAAAGAACAGCTGTTCATCATAGAGAAGGCGGGGTTGTTCGGCACGCGCGCAGGAGAGGTACTGCAGGTGATCGATGTGAGGAAAGGGACGCTCAACAACGACATCACTTTCCCGCCCGACGGGGTTTTCTTTGTACGCTCCGATATCGACATCTCTTCCCCGCAGAGAGTCAATTTCAAATTCACTAGTGCGGTGTTGAGAGGAAGCAATTGGGAGATCCCACTCCCACCATTTGGCCAGGGCTGGTGAGTTCTTCTTCTTCTTCATTACGATAATTGTTTGTTTTGAGACTACGGAATTTGGTTTTGGTTGCAGGTTTGAAAATGTGTATATGGATGGTGACATCAGAGTGGCCAAGGACATCAGAGGGGACTACTTAGTTGTTGATCGTGCTCCTTTAAACTGGAAAGAATGATCCACACAGCAACACTATTGTTACTCAACAGTGCATCTCATCCTTGTTGTTTCTTTTTAATGATCTTTGTTTTGTACATCAACACTACTCTATTCTACGACTTTACATCATCTATTTTTAATGCCAAATGCAAACATTTGCACATATAGCTAAATGTCCACCCGCTTCAGAACACCACAGCACTTTCGCAATTCCTGGTGCATATCTTATGAAACCTTGTTTCCTAAACCCATATCTTGGTGAGCTCCATGACCGTGAAGACGAGCCCCCATGGACGCGCTCCAACAACACTCTTTTTAGTTGTTACCTGCTCCATTCATCACCATTTATACAAACATGATAATGACATTTACAAGTGTGTTTCCTAGCAACAAAGGCTCTCTATCTCCGACACAAACAGATAGAACATGATGTAGGAAAAGTAATGTGTGTATCTGTTGGGATAACGTAGCTGATCGGCGATCTCACTAAGCAAGAGGTAACCTCCTTCCTGGCGGCGACATGTGCATTACATTACTCTGAGCTTCAGACATGTCTGTCTGTAGCTGCTGAATAGCCTGTAAAAGAAGATCCCGCTTACCAGATTAATATAAACTATTTCCAAGATCCCCGTAGAAATAGATAGATGTTCGTCTTGAATGGGATTCCAGTAAAATAGCATACCTGCATCCAGCATAGAGGACATGTGCCTTGGCCAATGGTACATTGTATCTGGTTGGGGTTCACAAAATATCCATAAATTTTGGTTTGGTATCCATTATCCATTTGGATTTGATTAAAAAAATCTGGATATCTTTGATTCTAGGAAAATTATACTAAGTAGCTAAAAAATAAAGTGTAATTAAAAATCTAACCAAAAAATGAAGTCTTTAATGTTTCTAAAATATTTACTATACTATTCTTGTTAATTGGTCGAAAAGAAATCAAACAAATTCTTCTTTGATTACCTCCATCAACGCCGCCTCATCCATCACCTTTTCACCAATCACTTATTCTTCCATAATCACCTTCATTTTCTCCATAGTGACATTCATCACTCGACAGCCATCACCGTAGTCACCACCACTTAAAGGTAATTAATTGGTCTAAAAAGGAAAAATTGTTGGTCACCGGAAATCTATGATCGCCTTTCGGGAGTGATGACGCTCAAACCAGTAGAGAGGAAAGTCAAGGTGAATCATGTGAGCATGTAGTGATAAACGATATGATGATTCAAAAACAACACTTTCATACAATATATGGGCTTCTTGGTAAGCCCTAAAAATATATTCATAGTCTAAAGTTTTTTATATGGACCGATTAATCGGTAAATAGGCTGATTAATTGGTTTATTGGGCCGATTAACAGGTCAGCGATTTTTTTGTCCGAATAGGATAAAATCGTGCGGCTATGAACCGATCAGGGAGTTTTTTTAATAGGTCGCGTAATTTTAACGTAACAATACATTTAAATGAAACAAAAACAAGTTTTTATCTAACATGGCACATAGAGAATCAAAGTGACGAAAGGAGCAAACTTATACTTCAAACAAGCAGCGATTACAATTTAAAGATGATTCAGCCGTAGAATCTCTTCCTCTTCTCCGCATTCGATGATTCAGCCGTAGAATCTCTTCTTCTTCTCCGCATTCGTGTTTCAATGTTTTTTTTTTTTTTTTTTGGTGAAAATATTAAAATTTCATACCAAAATTTTTCAGTTTACAAGAGTTGTGGAAACCCACTTATTTGGAGAAGAGATTACGGAGGAAACAAGAGAAGACAACAAGACATAGAAACAAAAGAGCAAGCTATTACAGTCCGGATGGTAGTAGCGAGAGATAAACCTGCAGCAGAGTAGAAGCAGGCGTTGGAGGCTGGGTGGAGATGAGGCGGACCCGAAGGAGGCGATGGACTTGAGCTTTGACGCCGGCTTCAGTCGAAGAGGTCTGCTGGAAGCTACGAAGGTTCTGTTCCCTCCAAGAGCAGTAAACGATGGCCTGCAAAAGAAGCTTTAACACGACCCGGAGGCCTGGTGTGTCACCAACCTGACGAAGAGACAGGAGAGAAGAAACCGCATTGAGTGAGGAAGGAACAGAGAGTCCATAGTTGCCACAGTAGTGCGCCCAGAGGCCTGCTACGAAGGAACATTGGAAAAAAAGATGCTGATGAGACTCAAGATCCTCAGAACATAGGACGCAATGCAGAGGGACATTTATTCCCCAAGCGCTCAACCTATCCCTCGTAGGCAGCCTTGAGAGAGCTACCATCCAAGTAAGAAAACAACATCTAGGGATCCCTTCCTTGAACCCTTCGTGTTTCAATGTTTCGTTCAACTGTTTTCAATTTTGGTTTTTATGGGAAAAGTTCTGATTTCTTCGATTTCGGGTTAATAGTGGAGGCAGTGATGATGAAAATCTACCTATTTTATGAGTAAAACTCTGATTAGAAAATTTACCAATGGATCCTTCTGAGCCTTCACTTTCAACTTTTTAATTGAAAAATATGGTTGAATGAAAACTATGGCTGAGACAAAAGGAATGTTGCTACCTTTTAATTTTAATGCAAAAAATAGTTCAAAAAAAAGATGGAGATTCGAACCGGAGAAGATGAACGGTGAGATTTAAGTATTAAGTTGTATTATATACTTCTTATCTTTGTATCAAACAGAATAGAAATCAGAGTTTGTGGTAATACAGACATTTGTATACAAATTGATATGAAATGATTAGTCTAGTGTTCGATCCTTAAAGACAAAACTCTAAATCCAATGCAAACAATATTTCTCTCATATTTGTGAAACACATAATAGAAATATATCATATTCTAAATTTATAATGCATTTATAAAAATTGTAAAACTTTTTTTTTTGAGCAACAATTCTTTTTGAATATAATATAGATAGCGTATACAATACGAAAATAAAAATAATGTGTAATATTTATAATTTGAAATAAAACTATATAGTTCATATAAATTCCATATATTTATCTTATAAATACTTTATAATATGATAAAATTGTAAGAAGTATATCTTATATTTGACATTAAACTATAAAATTCATATAAATGTGAGATTAATAATATATATTTTTAATATGATAAAATTGTATATAATCATATATTAGCATAATTTTATTAGTAATGTTATAATTGTATATAATCTAGTGATTTAACTATCATATAATATTTAAATAATAAATTTGTTTGTCTATGAAATGAGTTTAGTTGAATAATATTTTTATATATTTATTTTTAAATCAAAGTTTTTGCCTATTAGAAGTCTAATGAGCAACTTTTACAAGTATAATCCTAGTTGGAGTTGAATAACATTTGAGTAATCAATACATATTATTTTTGTTAAATCACATTTCAAACCAATCAAATTATAACGTTTCATTTAAACATATTCTTAATTAATAATATGATGTCATCAGTTCACATATTTACCGTTAATTTAATAAATGTCAACAAAACATTCAACAGCTATTAAACAAAACATTCAACAGCTATATATGGTTTAGTAGTCAAGTATGATGTCCCTATTCTCCATTGCTACCAAAAGTTCACATAATAAAAATTTCAGAATTTAAGAAAGAGAACTCCCCCAACAACACAATATATCTTCTAACATTGATAATAGCAAGATATCACACAGCACAGCTTTGAGATGAGCCAGCGTGTTCCATACTGCCACATCGATGAGACTCCGGCGGCCACCGTCGGCTCCACAAAAGCTGCATATATCCCCATGTATAAACCTATATATTTCATATAACTGGCTCAATATACAAATATATAATAACTTAAGTCTATCTATATATCTTTTGCAGGCTAGACTACGAGGTAGCCGAGCTGACGTGGGAAAACGGACAACTGGGGTGGAACAGCTTAGGTCCAACGCAAGTGCCTGCTTCATCGAAGAATTTAAGAAGCGCCGGTGGAACATTGGAGTCAATAGTAGACCAAGCTACTCGCTTTCCTAACCCTAAGCCCACCGATGAGCTCGTCCCATGGTTCCACCACCGCTCTTCCAGGGCCGGCTTGGATGCGCTTGTCCCCGAGCAGCAGAGCCAGCCAGCCACCCACGTGGGCTCGTGTAGCAATGGTCATCCCATGGCTGGTGGAAAACGAGCCAGAGTGGCCTCAGAGTGGAGCACCGGCGGGAGCCAAAACCTAACCTTTGAAACTTACGGTTTCACCTCAACATCGCTGGATGATAATTCCAGCTCCGGCGGGAAGCCTTGCACCAAAACCACGACCGTTTACGAGCATGACCCCGTCTGCCACAGTCGCCGACAGGCAATTCCTTATTTCATAACTATACACCTTTTAATTAACTATTCATAACCAATCCGAACGAGTATTTCATTAATTCAACCTCTCTTTTTTAAGAAAAGCTTTTATGTTATTCGTACTGTGTCATAATAATATTCATTAAAGATAAGAGTGATTGTCTCCTGAATGATTATGTTGCAGAAGAGGAGAGATAAGATCAATCAAAGGATGAAGACTTTGCAGAAACTGGTTCCAAATTCCAGCAAGGTACCTCGTTTTACATGCATTATGAACTATCACCGCTAAATTTTCATTTTCCTCTTTCAGTCAACTGCTAAACAAAATTTATATGAATATGCCCGCATATATAACAATACTGTAGTTTTTTCTTTAAATACTAGTTGATTAGTAGGCATGAAAATAGCCATAGTGGTGGACCAAATGGAAGTGAATATATCTGGAAAAAATGGACCTCATACGATGATTCTACTCCACACACTCAGTCTCTTATTTGTTTGTCCCCCTATAAAAACTGATTTTACATCTATTTACTATTTGGTCCGGCCGGTTGGTCCATTCATACGTCCTTAATTATCATATGCCGCCTTCTGGCTGTCGACTTAAATTCAACCAAAACAATCAATTAATACTGTCAACCTTGCTGTATAGTGTGTTATTGTACACGCATGCTTGCCTAAATATGTTCATGGATCATCCCTTGTGTTTGTTTGGTCAAATAATGCATCAAAAGGAGCTAGCCGTTTGATAAAATTACATTTTTGGAATTAGACGGATAAAGCGTCGATGTTGGATGAAGTGATAGAGTACTTGAAGCAACTTCAAGCACAAGTGAGCATGATGTGCAGAATGAACCTGCCTTCCATGATGCTTCCCATGGCCATGCAGCAGCAGCAACAACTTCAACTCTCTCTCATGTCCGGTTCCATGGGTTTAGGGCTTGGCATGGGGATGACCGGTCTAGGTCTTCTCGGTCTTAATTCTATGAACCGAGCTGCTGCAACGGCTCCTAATATCCATACCAACATGATGCCGAACCCATTTGTTCCCATGACTTCTCTATCGTGGGATGCCTCCTCTTCTACCGACACTCTATTTCAGTCTCCGCTTACCCACGATCCTATGCCAGCCTTTCTTTCATGTTCCTCGCAGGTTATACAACTCTTTGTTATTATAACTTGATGCTTCATTCTTGTCTGAATCTGAATAAACATTTTCCCAATTGCAGCAAACGACGATGGAAGCATATAGCAGGATGGCGGCATTATATCAGCAAATGCAGCAACAGATACCTCCTCCTTCAAATCCAAAATGATTATATTATATTATTTTTTTGCTAAAAAAATAATTATATTGTAAACCTTAAGTCTACATATGTATTGCAGATCTTCACCATACATATTCCATTGTATTTTATATGTTTAGGGCCTATAGGCTACACATGATCTTTATATGATATACTTTCAAAAAAGGCCTGGTTGTAATTATACTTCGTCCCAAATATGATGATTATATTTGAGTGAATATGTAACATCAATGTAAACACATAAACGAGCTCCAACTTTCTAAAGGAGAGTGATTTCAGTATACGTACAGTATAGATAAAAACCCTTCGTTTTCAGGATTTTAATTGGGCCACCAAGAATAAGTAAAAAGCCAAAACGGAGGGAAAAAACGCCATATGCTTTGTCTGCAAAATTCCACAATAATTTGTTGATAATGTTGTAAATATGCTATCAAGAAACAAAAAAGAGGAAAGCGAATACTTTTTTATACAAAGGAGTTGTAAATGATTGGGTGCCAACATGTCAACTTGTCCCTGACTACCACCACAGGTTTGTAAACAAAATATAACTATTAGGCCATCATTATCCCCGATCTTTAATGAGATTTTTTAAGCTAAATGACTGATTTAATTAAATCAAAAATAAATAAAAAAAAATTTACCGATCATTAGAGTATGATTATTAAGGTTTTTTTAAAGAGTAATTCTTATTAGAATACAAGAACGGGTCTTTAAATTTTTAACTTTTAACTAAAAAAAGTAAGTTAAGACCCTCGACTTAATAACCTCGTGTTCTTAACTAGTGATTTTGGAGATCGATCCTTAATAGGGTTTTTTCTTCTCTCTCTTTTTTCTCGTCTTCTCCGTCTCCGTCTTCGTTGATTTCATTGATTTCAAATTGTGTTGATTCTCTAGATAGTGAGCCTGTTTCGTGAAATTTTGTGTTCTTCTTGTTGATGTTTTCTCTTTGGGTCGTGTTCTTAGATGATTAGATGGCTTCGCGTCTTTGTTTCGAGGTTGTCTTTGTCCCAGGGGATGAGGATGAAGACTCCTTTAAAGACTACTTCTCAAAGATGCCGTGATTACTCGAGAAGATGAAGGAGATCAAAGAGGAAGAGGAGAGAGCGAGGAGGGAGCAGACTTTGAAGTCTGTCTTGGTGACTCCTTCTCGGGACTTTGTGATTACTCGAGATGGAAACAAGGTACATAGATTCTTACTGCAATTTTTTTGGCTTTGTTGACTTAACGTAACTGATCACAATCGTGTATTCACTAGGTACCTGTATCGGAACTTGATCGTAATTGGGGGTTTGTGTGGTTCATCCTTTTGAGATTGAGATTTGAAGTTGAGATTTTTTTTTTGCTGAAGTTTGATCTTTTATCTTAGTATTACTGATGGGACGATGAGAAGCAACCAGTTGGGGGTTTGTCTGCTTAGCTATGAGATGAATCGGGGGTACTTTGCTGATATGAAAGAGTTTAAGGAACATGGTGGTATGAGATGAATCGGGGGTACTTCTGGTAGCAGTGAGGTTAACGCAGAGAGTTTGGTTGTTCTTAAGGTATCATTGGTGTGTCTGTCTTTCCGAGCATGCTCCCAGGTACAGATAATTCCACACTGTTTTTTTTTTTAATTTGGTTGCATACTTCACTTGGAACCAAGAGAATGTTTAGTTAGCCTTTGTTAAGAGGTGTGTAGGATTAATGGAAGTGTTTGTTGTTGAGACTAAGCAGTGGTTTTAAGATGAAGTGTTTTATTAGTGTGATTGTTGATAAATATGACCTTGTATTACGGCTTATCTCAATCTCTTATGCTGCTGGGATGTGGTTGAAGTGTCTGACAGGAAATGATCAGTTCCTGGAGCAAGCCATTTCTTGAGTCTCAGTTCCTCATTCTGAGACAGTTGACAAGTGCACATGTAACATTATATCTATGTCCATAGTTACCGTTAGGATGAATTATTATCTTGATGAGGGCATTTTGATTAATAGGTTGCACATGGAGAGGAGAAGTTGTCTATCCAACGTGCAATGCTGATGGCGAGCCAAGATTTTACAAGGAAAATCAGATGATGAAGTGTTCTGCTTGTTATGGAAGAGGTTTGAATGCTCTTAAAGATGGATCCGATTCAATGTAAAGTCGCATCCCACCTGGAGAAGATCAAGATACTTGACTACTTTCAAGTCCATGACATGGTTCGCCAAACCCCAGGTCTTGCTCCTTGTGATGCTTGAAGTTCGATTCCTCTTTTAGTTTAAGAGTTTGTGATCATCTACTCGTAGAATTTAGTGACCATTTAATAAAAAAAAAAGTTAAATTTTTTTTTTTAAAAACTCCAAATTAAGAAACTACCATTGTACCACAAAAATAAGGTGATTCTTAACTAACGTCCTTATCTAAAATTTATTAGTTAAATAGTCATTAAAATGTACTTAAAAAATTTTATGGGTTTCTAGAGATAATCACACTCTTAATAACCAAAAGTGTCTCCAAAATAATGCCAAGTTTGGTAATAACTTATAAGTCTTCATGACCACGAACCCTAGATCCCATTTGTCTGTTTTACTAAACAGACGTACACTGGGTTTTTGTTTCGTTTCCTTAAAATCAAAACAAGAGGTTACACGACTATGCTTTTGATGATATATATAGAGATCTAAACGTTGATCTGGCCATCACAAAAGTTGTAAAAGGAGAAATATCAAATCAGATAACTTCAAAGGTCGACAATAGTTGGTTTGATAGTAAGTATGATATAAATATACTTCCAAAAAATATGAATAGCCCCAACTAAAACGGTGGTTGAAATGTCTAAATTTCTAAGATGTTTTTTTATTTATCCTTTCTAATGCACTTTCGTAGATTTGATTGAATCATTAGCACAACCCCAATAAATAAATTAATCGTCCTGATTGCAGACGACTAGACAATTATAGTATGTCACATGTGTGGTTTCTAAACATGAACCACATGAAAATAAAGTCAAAAGTTGAGTAAATACGATTCCTTTCACACTAACAACAAATGAGATTTTTTTTTTGTATGGCTATTGCATAGAATGCTAGTCAGTACGTTACTCTACCTTAGAGTATCATTAGTGGTTAGGTACTGAAGGGCCCCAACCCGGCTGCCTAAGCCGCGGTCGATGTCCTTCGTCGCTCAGACCACATACCGACCGAACCTCTCAAAATTTTGCCATTTATCTATATTATCGTCCATAGGCGAGAGCTAACTTAGATCTTAGCTTAAGACTACCTTAGTCATTCCCTAGCTTACATCATTTCAATTTATGTACAGCGGAATAATATCTACTTAACCATTGGTCTAAGACCAATATAATACTTGTCTGGTCGAATCACCTCAGCTAATGGTTAATATACTCAACTACCATTTAGCTCCGAGGTCGATCCTGAACCCAAATCAAGTTATACAAATCCGAGGTTCCATTCCCCTAACCATTCTATCTAGATCTATGCAACATTGCTAGATCATACCTTTGCCACATCCACGGAGCTTGTTAGCTCATTGTCCCAGCTGACTTAGTTGTTTAGCTAGCTCATCCAGCTAGCTGAGCTGAACCACTTCACTTGAGGTTCCATCACTCTCTTCCAGCTGATAGAGCTGCGAGGTTGCTTCGACCAGCTCCCCATAGCTTCGACCCGCTCCCTGTCTACTCGTACATCTCTCTTATACCTGCATAAACTCTTCCCTTTGGTACTTAGTCATTCAGCCAACCATCCCCACAGACCAAGCACCTTTGGGAAGTCTTCAGCTACAAAAACGACCTCAAGCAAATATGCTCCAAAAATTAATTAAAATTCATGAAAACTCATGATAAATCTCAACTAAGAGATTCTCATAATCAGAATCCAGTGAATCGACCCGGATCATATGGATCCTGATCATGAACAACCCGACTAAGCCAAGGACTTCATTCCTGAACCGGCCCAAGGCCTTAGTTCATTGCCTCCATGTCTTAAGTGTATGCTCCCCTGGAGCCAAGTCCTCTTATGGACTAATAATGCCCATCAGATCCTAAGTCAATCAACCAACCACCCCACATGACTCAGAACTGATGAGTCTTCACACTTACCTAACCGGCCATGGAACTATGTCCCAATGAACCCGATCAATCCTGCTCTTACAACCGGTGCATCCTTTGATCAATCAGATCAGACACTTTGATCCATTACCTATGGATCAGGTCGTCCATCCTTGTCCAAGACCAGATAACACACGGTCTTCCTTGAATAAACACACCCGGTCACATACTTGTGGTCCATGCCACTTAGTACTGGCCTTACTCACCTCCACGGCTTGCTGCTGGTTCCAAACGAATTGGACCTTGCACTCCACATGGTTCCTCATGCATTAGGACCCCCATGTGTCTCCTCCATGAGTCGGATCATTGATTCACACCATGGTCAGAACCAACACACACCATGATCCCCCATGGATCACTATCCAATGAGTGACCTCTAACTTCCATCCCACATGGATGAGTTAGATCAACTAAGATCTGCCCCTTCTCTCTGGGTCCTGGATCCTTAGTTTACATCACAACATATGGTCTTCAAGGGGCGTGTCATACTTGGCCTTAACCGCACCACAAGAGACATATATATGAACTGGAAAGTAATTGTACAATCGATTACCTTATACATGATCTAATTAGATCATGTGTCTCCTCTTATTATGTTCGGCCATGCTCCTCCAGTGCACGCCTCTATCAATCCTTATCATATACTTCCAGTATTGATAAGATATCTCCATGGGTCGCACCAATGTTCCCTTCCATTGATCTCCCATCAAACCGATTTCTGCACTGCATCCACCTTCAAGGTTGTCCAAGATCCATTCAAGGGTCACACCCATCATTCCTTCCATGGAACTTCCATGAAACCACTTTCTACACTGCATCCGTCTTCAAGGCTGTTCATGCCTTTGAGAGTGGATTCCGGCCTTCTCCCTCCTCTCCTGGATATTTGCGTGTGTTCCCAAGACATAGAGGAAGCCTAGGACGTGAACATCCATGATAAAACACCATCACAGGGTCGTTCCCAACTCCCATGAAACTGCCTTCCCACACACCTCTCTCCTTAAGGCTCTCTTGGCCATAGGAAGTGAAATCCGGCCATCCCTCTTCTTCCCTGACTATTTGCGTGTGTTCTCAGGCCTGGAGGATGCTTTGGGTGATGTCAACATGAATCAAAACCCATCAAAGGATCGTTCATAACTTCCCCTTTGATCTCTCCCAAAACTGCCTCTTTGTGGCATTCACACCACTCTTGGGGTTGGATGTTGAATCCGACCAACTCTCTGTCTTTTCTCTGTTGTTCTTTGTGTTTCAGGGTGTAGGAGGAAGCCCTGGCGTGCCTGCAGAGCCACAGAACCATCCTTCTTTTATAGGAGAAAGGGTGGTTACTTTTCTAACCATTGCATCTTTTCGGTATCAATTTTGGCCATTGATTAAATCAATGGTTCAGATCGCACCCCTTGGGCCTGGCAGTTACTATCCGCCCCTGACCTGCCTCAGTGTCTACCTACAGTGTCAGACCACCCAACTAGGTCAGTAGCCAACCAACTAGGTCAGCTAAGTTGAGCTAACCGCCAGCTCGCCCAGCTAGCTCAGCTAATAGTTCAGCTAGTGTGAGCTGATCAGTGAGTGTGCAGCTAGTGTGAGCTGGTCAGTGAGTGTGCAGCTAGTGTTTAGCTGGTTTAGCTGAGTGTTCAGCTGGTTTAGCTAGTAGATTATATACTCCAGCTCGTCCAGCTTCTTCACCACATCACATTCTATCCGTATAAGTCCCTTGGTGCATTTTATGACCCGAACTATACGATTAATGATCATTTCTGATCATTCCTTCATCATACCTTGTTCACAATCATTTCTTATGATCTGAATCAAGGCATCCACGTTTTCCTTGCAAGGCCTACCCTTATATCAAGTTTCAGACCATTTAACCCTTTCGTTCAACCTTGGAAAGCTTAACCTTAAGCCTAGGCATCGGAACCCGAAATTTGAACCGAACCCGAACCGAAAAACCCGACCCGTTATCCGACCCGAAACGTAAAAATACCCGAACGGGTTTTGTAAGGTGGTACAAAACATATCCGAACCCGAAGTGTTATTAACCAAACTCAAACGGGTAACCCGAAAAACCGAAAAAATCCGAAAAATCCGAAAAAATATCCGAAGAAACCGATCCGAATGTCCAAAATAATATACAATATAATTATATGAAATATATACTTCAAATATTCAATTTCATATTTATTTTGATATGTTATCTAACAATAAGTATTTAAAATTTAAATAACTACCTTAAATACTTAATTATATATAAATAAATATATATTTCTTATGTTTTACTTTTAAATTTTAGATTTTATTTCGGGTATATCTGTACTGATCTGATATAACCCGAATCCGAATGATATATGATTACTTTATGGGTTCTATGATGTGATACAAAACCGACCCGAACCCGATGTGTTATATCCGAACCCGACCCGTACTTGCAAATTTACTAGAATGGGACCTAGGAGGTGTTATAAAAAAGAACTGAAATCCGAAAAACCCGACCCGAACGCCAACGGGTACCCGAACACCCAGGCCTACTTAAGCCTATCGACCAGCTTGCTTGTTCTCTTGTCGAAAGTCTATCCCAACAGTCCTTTCCAGGTTCCGGGATGCTACGGGTACTCTCTTAGGTCTCTCATCATTAATTTTGTTACTATTTAATTGGTTTTAAAAACATTAAATGACAAAAACAAAAATGAACTAATGATAGAGTGACAACAATTAAAAAAGTATCTCCAACTTTGCCGATTGTCTCTTCTTCACGAATCGTCTCTCTCTTTTCCTTATCTTTTCTAATATTTTCATTATTATTATTGTCAGAAACTGTCTAACAGCTCCTCACTGCGGATGCTCTTACCAAAAGGGGAATCTTTTCCCGACCCAATGAGCAACCAAAAGAAATAGCTATTTGATGTAGCTTTTTTGGGGAGTAGAAGCCCATGAAAAAATAGACCTCTTACAGTTCAGTCTTTGGGATACTCAACATTTTCCATTGAATAGGTCCCCGTCTGTTTTCCAACGAAATAAACAACCATGGTTGAAGGTAATGAGAAGCATAAATTTATCCTTTTTCCAAGTAGGGAACAAAAGTTACGTGAAAAAGTAACGTGGCACACGAAATGTCCACATTTAACCCAGTAGTGGGGTATCAAATGACTAAACGGGAAGTCACATTCGTTGAGACATTGTTCTACTTTCGCTCCTTCTCTCACTTTAACACCAAGTCATCCTGATTCCTGATCAAGAATTCAACAACTGTACCCAGTCACTAGTTGTCAGAACCAGCCATGTAATTATCAGATCCACGTATTTTTTTGTATTAACTTCCTTGGACATTGAAGTTTAAGTATGAATGAAAATTGGTGTTGTAAAAAAAGGCCATACATCTTTTACGCGATGGGAGAGAGGGGGGGGGGGATTTTGAAGCATGCACAAACAATGTGACATCGGACATTAGTTTACTTCTACAACTGGAAAATTTTTAAAGAGTTCAAGCACGGAACAATTCCTTGCTTGGGGGAGCCACCAGGAGCGGCTAAAAACATTATTAATGCGGGTTTCCTATGGTGGGATATTTAGCGTAATTTAAGAGATGTCTCTTGGTTTTTATCTCTTATTTAAGAGATGTTTTTTAGTTTTTCTTAATTAAAAACTAAAAAACATATTTTATATTAAGTTAAAAACTCCCCCCTAATGTTCTAGTAACACTAAAACTCCCCCCTAATGTTCTAGTAACACTACGGGTGATGAAACAGTCGGTCTTTTTAATTGCTTGTTTCTTTACCATCTCTCACACAACTCTAGAAATTTGATTATTGGGCCTTCTACGTTAGGTCCATTGCAAAGCCTCGATTAAATTAGGCCCGATGAGTAGGGACAAGAGTGTCTGATGATGTCCTGCATTGTGTAAATTAAATAAGCCTCGTCGGGTAATTTTAAATTATATGAGTTGGACAACGAGTTTAGAAGAGACAACATCCTTGTTCTAACAAGTTGCATTGAATCCATTATTAATAAATATAGCAGTGTCTCCGAGAATCGAGAAGACACGCATCGAGTTTAAACGTGTGGTCGGAAAGATATCAACTACAGATGGAATATAAGTTGTGAAGCTTTGCTTAGAGAGTTAAATAAGGATCTTGCTGGCCACGAGCTTCTACCTTTTCTTCTTCTCCGCTACCTACCTGCCGCACCCTTTGGGTCAACACTTCAAGCCTCACTTCACGTGTAACTCTCTCCACTACGCGTGTGTGTATCAACCATGTCTCTATATAAAGTATCTTTTAATTTATCTTTATATAACATATCTCTTTATTTATATTGATTATGTTTCATAATGTAGATCTAGTTACATGTATAAAACAATGGTTGTTGATATGTGAGATTACAACTGAATCGGTGGAAAATCGTGTCCGGTCAACTGTAGCCAGAAGGAATATATTAAATCACGTTCAAAATGAATTATATTCCATTTTATACGGATACACTCATAAATTGTTTAGTATATATATATATATATGCCTTACCGGCCTTCTTACAACCTTCCTTCTAAGTATAGCGAGCTCAAGTGATCTTAAATACAGCTCATCCATATCTATTCACGTGCCATGCAAAAATGATGCATCTATATATAAAGAACACTCATGACATTGTAATTATTATACCATCGACCCATATAAGTTAAGCTCACGTATAGAACAACTCTGTCATCAGTTCCTAGATTCACCATGGAGGCTAACAACAAACTGATCCTCGTGTTACTCATCTATGTGCTTCCTCACATCATCTTTTCTTCGGCAACCTCCGCGTCAGCAAAAGAGTACGATACGAAGGCATACGTGGACTCGTGGTGCCGGACAACCTTATACCCGAACCTGTGCGTCCGGTCGTTGTCTCGTTATGTGCGTTCACGGGCTATGCAAAATCCTAGAGACCTGGCGCGATTCGCCCTCAAAGCAAGCCTATACCGAGCCAAGTACACAAAGGCGTTCTTGCTAAAAGAAGTGACGAAACTGGAGAGGGTGAGGCCCCAATACTACGCGTTGGTTCACGACTGTTTGACTCAGATGAGAGACAGCGTGAACCAGCTGAGCCTAGCAATAGCGGAGCTGGACAGGGTGAACAGGAGAGGAGGAAAGAGCCAAGTAAATCTGGAGTGGCACATAAACAACCTGCAGACGTGGACAAGCACAGCTCTGACAGACGCGGAGACATGCGTGAGTCAGTTCCCGGGGCGGAGGATGAGCAAGTTGAAGGCTACGATTAAAGGAAAAGTGAAGAACGTGGAGGAAACAACAAGCAATGCCCTCGCCTTCATCGAGCACTACGCTGCTGCTAGGTACAGAGCCAGACGCCCCTGAACGTTACGCTGTCTCTACCAACTTGTCTTCTGATCACATTTATATGATGCGATAATGTGCTGTTTGCTACTTCTTGATCTCCTCGTAATTAATTATACGGATGTTCTCTGTTTGATTACCGAAAAAAAATATATATATTTGAAATATGTAACCCAGTTGTGTAAATTCAAAACGTTCATATTATAGCATTAAGTGCATAGCATAAAAGTTTGTAATCCCCAAAATACTAGGAAAAATTAGAACATGATTATAGAACAACAATAGCAAAGTCCGTCTAGCTCAGTTGGTAGAGCGCAAGGCTCTTAACCTCGTGGTCGTGGGTTCGAACCCCATGGTGGGCGAATATTTTATGATTTTTTTATTCTTAAAAATAGCTTTAAATGGGCTTTTTGGTTTAATAATGGGGTTTCTAGGCTATCAATCTAAAGACCCATTTGTACAAATATTGTTATCCAAAACCCGGCCCGGTTACTATCGTTGCTCTCTACAAACAGATACACCGGCACCGCCCTCATTTTCTTCTCTCTACTCAGCTATCATCGTTGATCCGCGAATTGATAGTAAAATTGGAAAGATGGATTCGATCCTTACCGTGGGCATCGCATCTGTTGTTTTGGGTGCGTTGATAGCGGTGATCTTCTTCGGTAGCTATTTGAGGAAGCGGACATCGGAGGTGGATTCCATGGCGAAAGCGGAGCCTCAGAATCCGATCCGGATTCCGAAATCGAATCCCAAGAAGAATCATCCCAAATCTCACGCGACCGACAAGGTAAACACACCCCCTTGTATTAGTTTAGTTGATCAAGTGAGTGAGTTTAGGGATTTGGATGAGGTTGAGAGAATTTGAGCATTTTATTAAAATAATTAGCAGAATCAGAACAAGCGTCATCATCCTCTAGACTTGAACACGTTGAAAGGACACGGTGATTCTGTTGATGCGCTCTGTTTCTCAGCTGATGGAAAGAGCTTGGCCACAGGTTTGCTCCTTTCCATATTTTTTTTTTTTTTTTTTGAAATTACTTTACACCACTAGGTGGGGTTAAGGTAGGGTCTTCCCCAAAACATGATATATATATATAGCTTTTAACCAATTTTTTTGGAGATAGCTTGCGGTGATGGAGTGATCAGGGTTTTCAAGCTAGATGATGCCTCAAGCAAAAGCTTCAAGTATATATCTATCTTCTCAATACACCCTGTTTGTTAGCTAGCTGTGGAACCTTTCTTTTTAAGCTCATTCTCTCTTTGCAGATTTTTAAGGATAAATCTTCCAGCTGGAGGACATCCAAGCGCTGTGTCATTTGCTGATGATGCCTCCTCTATTGTCGTGGCTTGTCATACTATGTCTGGTTCATCTCTCTACATGTACGGTGAAGAAACGCAAAAGGAACACCAGTCCAAGCTTCCTCTTCCTTCCATCAAATGGGAGCGCCATCATATCCATGACAAGAGATCTGTCCTTACCCTCTCTGGAGCCACTGCAACCTATGGTACTGCTGATGGAAGTTCTGTCATTGCCTCTTGTTCCGAAGGTCTGTATCTCTTTTGCGCCTACAACTTGATTTCTTCTCGTTTGTCTTCGCCTGGAATGAGAATGACAGAGATGTCTTCCCCCAGGGACTGATATAATACTTTGGCATGGGAAAACTGGGAGGAATTTGGGACATGTTGATACAAACCAGTTGAAGAACCACATGGCTGCTGTCTCACCCAATGGACGTTTTTTAGCTGCTGCTGCCTTTACTGCTGATGTCAAGGTCCGTGGGTTTTCCTTTTTGTTTTATTACTTAACTGACTGACGTGTGCTTTCTCTAGGTCTGGGAAATTGTTTATCTGAAAGATGGTTCCGTCAAGGAGGTTTCAAGAGTTATGCAACTCAAAGGCCACAAGGTATATCCACTTCACTCACGACCTATACCATCATCTCTTCTACCTACGCCCCCTCTCACATTTCTCTTGCAATGTTTTGCTTGTGTCATCCAGAGTGCAGTGACTTGGTTATGCTTTTCTCCTAACTCTGACAAAATCATTACCGCTTCCAAAGATGGTTCAATCAGACTCTGGAACATCAATGGTGAGTAGAATCTTTATATATTCGCATGTGAGCAGATTCCTCG
Organism: Brassica oleracea var. oleracea; assembly: GCF_000695525.1. NCBI lineage: Eukaryota > Viridiplantae > Streptophyta > Magnoliopsida > Brassicales > Brassicaceae > Brassica > Brassica oleracea. The sequence goes on from NC_027756.1 coordinate 44,539, forward strand.
TAGCAATTAGAACCGTGTCTTGCTTTGGCGTTAGAATGCATTATTCTTATTTATCACACAAAATAATTAACTGAAAGGCATTGGTGTGTAATTTGATTGAAGTCCGGTATCATATGGATGAGGATCCAAAGACTTTGAAGGTGTTTCCGATTCCACTTTGCGATGCGGGGGGAAACCCGTTGCACTATGATCGCCTCAGTTTGTGCCCTGAGGGAAAAATATTGGCAGCAAGCCATGGTTCCACATTGCAGTGGTTATGTGCTGAAACTGGAGCTGTTCTGGACACAGCTGAGAAAGCCCACGAAGGTTGAAAACAGGCTGTCAAATTTCTGTTTTTAACTATATTTTTAAAAAACCTTTCCATAGACGGCTGAACAATAAACGCTCTTTTTTGCAGGGGATATCACATGCATTTCGTGGGCACCCAAGGCAATGACAGTTGGTATGTATCCTGTGTAAATGTTAGTGATAATGTGACATATTTCTGAACAGTGTGTTGTTTGGTTGTTTCAGGGGAGAGAGAGGCGCAGGTTTTAGCGACAGCAGGGGTTGACAAAAAAGTGAAGCTGTGGGAAGCTCCAAAGTTGCAGTCTGTGTAGACTTGCTGCTGCTGCAATACAAAGAAAGTCTTTCATCATATGAGGAGGAAGTTTTTATTTGTTTTTCTTTTGAGTCCTCCTTCCTTTAGTGAAATGAGTATCATCCTAGTGCGCAAACAAAGAATGAACTAATGACAGGAAAGGTTGAAGTTTCTTCTTTTGTCTTTCAACTTTTTTTGACATTTTTGTCGCTGGACTTTACCCTTTTCTCGGGGAAAAAAAGAACTGATCCTATTTCTCCAAATTACACAAGAGAGACGGACACAAGGAAAGAAATCTGAAAGGGAACACAAGTAAAATACAGTAGTAGTAACTGAACACTGATGAGTTGCTTCCCTATTTTTGTTTTGATGAGGTTCTAAAATTCGTTGATATCTGTTTATCTTCTTTTGAATCCTTGTTTACTGTTAAGAGAAGGTATATATGATAATGAAATAGCCATTGAATCTTATATAGTAGTGCTGTGAGAAGGAGGATATAATCTCAGTTTATGGTTCTCGTGGAGTATAAATGGATGCTTAGAAACATATACGGAGAAAACAAAGGACCAACAAAAGGAGGAGCAAGTGGAAACAATCACAAGAATCTCGAGTCAGAAAAAAAAGAAAGAAGAAGAGTGGCTTACACAGCTACAACAAACACAGAGAGGAGGATCGATCAATCAAAATCAGCTTGCAGCTTTCTTTCCGCCATTGTAGTAACCCAAATACCATCTGGCAAACTTCTTAAGACCAGTCTGAAGGTCGGTGGTGGGCTTGTAACCGAGCTCTCTTTGCGCGGAACTGATGTTAGCATGAGTGAAGGGCACATCCCCATTCCTAGGCATCTTCACAATGTTCCTCTTTGCCTTGACTTTCAACAATCTCTCGAGAATACTCACCAGATCGGTCACTGGGACCGGGGAGGTGTTTCCAAGATTGAAAACCCTTAACTGAGCGGCACCACGCTTCTTGCCACCACTCCCAGTGCTCTTGTCGGCGGTGTCCAAAGCCCCCAAACAGCCCTTGACAATGTCATCGATGTAGGTGAAGTCCCTAGCGACAGAGCCGTGGTTGGCGCCTTGAAAGACAGAAATGGCTTTGCCCTTGAGAATGTCTCTGGTGAAGAAGAAGTAGGCCATGTCAGGTCTTCCCCAGGGACCGTAGACCGTGAAGAAGCGCAAACCGGTGAGAGAGAGGCCATAGATGTGGTTGTAAGTGTGAGCAATCTCTTCGCCGGCTTTCTTAGTAGCAGCGTAGAGGCTGGCAGGTTGGTCGGTCCTGTCTTTCTCGGAGAAAGGGACTTTGGTGTTCAATCCGTAGACGGAGCTAGAGGAGGCCCAGACGATGGCGGGCTGGGGGTTAGCAGATTTACAGACCTCAAGGAGATTGACGAAGCCAGCGATGTTGCTGTGAACGTAGGAGCTGGGGTTTTCCATGGCGTACCTGACGCCGGCTTGAGCGGCCAAATGCATAACGTGGGTGAAAGGGACGACCTCGAAGAGCTTCTTGAGGAGCGCCGCGTCGTTGATGTCTCCTTCCACCACGAACACTCCGCTCCGCTCCAGAAGGGCTTGCCTCGCTCTCTTGAGCGACGGATCGTAGTAATCGTTGAAGTTGTCCAGCCCCAGAACGCCGTCTCCGCGTCTTTTCAACGCCGCGGATACATGGGTGCCCACGAATCCGGCGGCTCCGGTCACGAGAACAGAGACACCGCGGCGGGTGCGGACATGGGCCGAGGATCTGACACGCTTCTCCCAAGCGGGGCCTCCCCAGGAGTAGGTGCGAAGGGATCGCCGAGATGGATCGGGAAGGGAGGAGGGAGATCGGTAGAAGAAGATGAAGATGAAGCCGACGAAGACCAGAGACCAGAAGGCCAGCTTTGCCACCGATGATTGCCACCGCGTGCGGTGAAGGAAGTATGGAGATTTATCCATCTTGAACTTGCCCGGCGTCGACGGAGTTTCATCCAGATGCTTCATCTTCGATTTTTCTAGATTTGAAATTGAAATTGAAATTGAAAGATATCTACAAAGCAGGCGATAATGTCGTCCCGAGAATCTTGAGCTTTCTTTCTTTTGGAGGCGATCTATTGTTGCTCCTTTTTTTTTTTTTTTTTTTTTTTTGGGGTTTGTTTTGTTTGGTGAGAGTTTTACAGGCCCTCCGACTTGATAGGCAATATCATAGATTTTCTTTTCCTATTTTTGTGTTTTCTTTTCCCTTTCGGTTCTTTTCCCAAAACTACAATGTCATATACATACATACATACGCACATGAGGAGGAGATGATGGCCGAGTTTACAAGGGGGAGCAAAAACAACTCTGTTAAATTATCATTTCACATGATTTAACTTTGTTATTAGAATGAAGAATTTTTTACAATCTAGACACACTTTCTCACATTCCAATTACACTTAACTTTATTATTCTAATGAAGAATTTTTTACCATCTAAAGACACTTTCTCACATTCCAATTACACTACAAGACACTTATCACTTGTAGAAGCACCGTAGCCTAGTGGTTAAGGTTTAAATGCTTCTACATCCAGGTTTGGGGTTCAAATCCCAGACTATGCAATTTCTTGCAGATTGCGCATTATAGGAGGTCCAGGTTTCAATTCCCGGAGAAAGCGATTTATTAAACAATTATAGAGACTATGGAAGAAAGGCTTACAAGAGATCTTCAACATGGTGCAAGTAAAATCCGGCCAGGCGTAGGTCTTCGTAGGACGGCTCAGGTGATGCAGTTAGGCGTAGATCCTCATAAGGCAGATAGTATTGTCGGTGTCGAATCTTCTATGTAATCGTTCTCATAATTGTAATATCATAATTAATCAACGTTAAAAAAAGACACTTATCACTTGAGACACACTTTCTTTTGTCAAAAAGACTCTTATGATCTTAAACTAAAGAGAATCTCTGTGCTCTTCTTATTTCTTTTTTTCTTTCTACTTTATGTTTTCATTTACTTTTATCTCAAATTTTAAAATATATTAAACAAAAATAACAGTCATTATAAACTATATATAAGATTCTCTATCTTTTAAGATTCATTTTCACATATATATTATGAAAATATTAATGTGTAAACAAAACTAAATGTGGACGTGGACACCAAATCGTGGATAACAGAATTATAAATTAGTTGTGGACATGTATATTTTAACAGAAGTATAAATTAATTGTAAACTAGTTGTGGACATGGATAATATTCCTTCGATTCTATTCATCATCTCGGGATCTAAATTCAACTGTAATCAAATTTGCATCAATCCACATCATAACGAAGTGCAGATCCCTTAGTTCGAAAATCTCTGACATGCAAGATCTATTACTCTCCGACAGAAGGTAAACGCTTCTTCGATTTTTCTCTCCGCTCATACTCACAATATCATCTCTTTCTCATCTTGATTGAAGTTTAATTACAGATAATTTATCAATTGGGCTGAAAAAGCCAAATGCTCGTGTTGGAGACGACGAACCCACTGCTTCACTCTCGTTGGTGGTGGTACTAAATCTAAGGAGAAGGCCGTTCAAATAGTTGGTTAGTGGGATTTTTAGTAAAACTAAAACATCAATATTATCTTTTGTAATGAATCTCAGAAGGTCCATACGGAAGAGAAGAATAAAAAAAATAGAGGAGTTTCTATGCAAATCAATGGTATCCCTTAGAAGTTCTTTGCAGTGACAACCAATTGTATCAAAAACATATGTATTGGCTTTGTATCAGTCCACAACTTGTCGTATCAAAACAAAGAAGTTAGATATGGACAAAAAAAAAATTCTTTTGGTGAGGGTTTTGATAACAGAGTCCGTGTCCATATTTTGTGGTATAATTTTAGTAACATGAATCCATGTTCACGTATTGTTGTATAGTTTTATGGAATCAAACAAAGAGTTTGTCCATGTTATCTACTATAAACACATTAACATCGCATGTCCACATATTACTCATCATTCATCCACATATCACTCGTCTACAAATCATCCAACCACGCATCACCCATCCACATATTACTTGAGTGTCCACAAGTGTCGTTTCCATTAAGGAAAAAATTATCCATAATTTGTGTCACATGTAAAAAGTGTCTTTAGATGTAATAAAAAATCAAAAAATGTCCATTTGTGTAATCAACTCTCTAATCAATTAGTTCGGAGGTGGACGTTTGGATAACTATTTGATTAGTATATTTGAGTTTTAACTTTTTAGGGTTACATATTTAATCTTTATTTAGATATTTTTAAATTTTAGTTTGGATCTCTGTTTCACAAAAAAAATAATAATAATATAATACATAACATATAAATTTGAATAATGCATGCAAAAAATACAAAAATTTAACATAAACAATGGTTTTGGATCAAATATTTAGATAAAATAATATTTATGTGTTTTAATGACTGTTAGCTATTTTAGCTAATATATTTTTGACTATTATCATATATATTTGACTAAATCAAGCTTCAGCGAGTGTGGCCGGTTCGATATATTACATACGTACCGCGCAAAAATATAAGTTATGAAACCGAATCCATTTTCTCACATCAATCTCCAATAAATAGTTTCTAATGCCTAGATTAATACTACTGCATATAGCCTTGAATTTCTTCTGAAAATCATCAATCATCCCAACTTTAGAGGTGCACTCAGCCATGATCAAGATTCATTCAACATGCGACATCGCGTAACAACTTTCCTGAACTCATCCAAGCTTAGCTGAAACCCAAAAAAAAAAACGAAAGAAAGATCACAACAAGGTTTAAGCATTAAATGTACCTAATGGATATAAACTGGAGTTGGCGCACCCACCTTTCCATCTTTATCAAAGTCAAAGCAACGAATCATGTCTTGTAATTCCTCGTCTGACCAAGTGAAATCATGGACAGTGGCCATTGTCGCCACATCTCTCAGAGTAATGAAACCTTTTCCCGCTTCTTGCGTTTACAAACAAAAAAAATCGATGATGATCCAATACAGACTCGAAATTTAAGATTAACAGAGAGTGCTAAGTATTACTATCAAACTGAAAGAAGTATAAGATCAATTCATCCGCAGTCATCTGCATCTTGCTCATGATCAAGTCCTACATAAATGTATATAGATATCAGACAAGAGCAGTGCACAGTAAGGAAAGATCAATGAGTAAAATTTGATTATTATTATATATTAGGATAAAAAGAAACCGATTTATTCTTCTTAGAAGATGATGAGCCTTGGTCGGTTCTATGAGAGCCTGCCTGTAGAGAAAGCGCTATTGCCTGCAGCACTCGAAATCGTTCATATCTCTTAACAGTTAGTTTTGAAGTAAGCCAATTGAAATAATATTGTTACAACACACACTGAGTATGTTCAAATAGTACCTTGTTTAAGTCGTCGTCGTCCTCCTCCTCCTCCTCCTCTCCAAGGGGATCTGATCTACACAAATGCTTCTTCCTCCTCCTCCTCTTGGGAGGCGGGGAGGTGGTCTTCTTCTTAAATAGAAAGAAAGAAGAAACCCATTATTGAGTAAAGATAAACATCATCCGATTCCGATCTGATCATATAAATAAGCAAATTATTGTTTACAATTCTTTTAGAGCTTGAATTCCCCAGAAAGTCCTCCTCGTCTTCTTCATCTTCAGCATCTCCGGGTCTATAATCGTCGTCGTCGTCTTCTTCTTCACCGGAATTAGATTTTTTTAATGATGGAGGCAGAATGATGGCCTTGGCGGCTTTAAGTATGCCGAGGGCTTCTAATCTCGCTCTGTTCTCGGCGATCCTTGTCAACCTCTTCTTCTCATACTCCGACATCTTATTACCCTTTCCTTCTTCTTCGATTGGGTATCTAATTTCCTCCTCCGACTCCGATTCGTCGCCGCCGAACCTCGAGCTCTCTCCTTCACCCATTTGAATCTCCCCACTATTGCCCTAATTTGCTCTCTCTTTATTTTGCCGCCTCAATTCTCACTCTATGTTGGGCTTTTACATAAAGCCCATTGTTTGGGACATTTAATAAAAGCCCATTGATGTCTTTTTCTTAATGCCACCATCTTAAAATTATAGCTAATTAATTAATATCCACGGCTTCTATCATTAGTAGTATTCTTTATCTGCTCCTTTCTCAACTGTTGTTAAAAAAAAGTGTCTACATGTTTTTACCTCAAACCACTACCACGCAATATATATACTATAATATGATCTATACAAAAGAAAAGAAAAAGTTTCGACCTTTCATACATATGAAGGAGAAGAAAGCGCAATGCGAATGGTGTGAAACGTGTGATTGGTAAATTATGGCCCTACGCCAACTTTCTCCTTTCTCTTTCTTTTTTCTTATTTTTGTTTTTCTTATTTTGTCCTCGATTTTATTTGATTAGAACTACTCACTAATATTGTAAATGTGGGGATGGAAACACCGCGTTGTTTCTAAGCTGACTTGACTTGTTAATGGATAAAGCAATATAATTAATATAAAAAAGACAAAAAGAGAAACACGAAAGATCAAAGATAAGAATCAAACCATGTAATTCAAATATAGTTAGCTTAATATGGAATTATATATATAAGCTGAAGTGAAGCAAAAGTATATACGTATAACCTACTAGCTATTTATTTTGATGTATAAAAAACACACTTACAAACAGAAGTATATACGTATGATCTTCCTATGTTTTATGATCTAACATTTGATATATGATTGATGATTCCATTAGAACGACCATAGGTTGAATCTTGAATTCGAGTAGACTTTGTTTACTCAAATAACTAGACTGGCCTATAAAGAAAAGTGTTCAATTGTAAAGTGAGGGGTTGAGAAGAAGATATGGTGGGCAAGCTTGGCATCTACAAAAGGTAAGATAGAGACTAAAAGATGGTGAAAAATGAATCAAAAGCTTGTCTCGTTAAATTAATTTTTATAATAAATAAACACACAAGTAAGAAACGAATTTAAAATTATATAAATTTAGCTTTTGTCATGCACACAAAATCACACCCATCAATTCCAGCGACCTCTCGCTCCCACCATATAAAGTTATAGTATAACCACAATGGAGAACTTTCGTGTTAGTGACCAGACACTTCCAAATTATATATATCCTAAAAACATATTGTTAGTATTATTACTTTATAAATTTTTAAATTGTATCGTTTAAATTAAAAGATTTGTTTAATAGCTTTGATTAATATGATAAACTAATCAATTTCCACATAAAACTAAAATATGACAACTGAAATATATAAAAGGAAGATATCATATGTTTTTTTCTTAAACAATCCAACAAAAAATTTCCACATAAAATCAATATACGCATATATTTTTCCATTTCAAAATGTTTATACAGTATTGTTCGTTGTTTCGAAAGATAAATTTTGTTTTATGTAAAAATTATCAAAAATTATGTGACTAGTTGTTTTATATGTTTTAGTCAGTTCGAATATTTTGAAATACTTTTATTGCTATATATTTGAAATTTTGTGGATTTAAAAATTAAAATTTGTCAAGAGTTTAAAACAACAAAAAAAGTCGGCTATTTTTTATCCTGGCATACTAAAACAATGGTGGCATATGCAAACATGTGGTTTCTTATTATGTATATCATTCGCCAACGTTTATAAGAAGTTGTTGCGATTATATACACATACAGTCATCTCGTAACGTTGCAATATTAACCATATTTTCATAAGCTGAACAGTCCGGGTTCCAAACAACCATGTTATCACACAGATATGCGATCATGTTAATTTTAAGCATTATGTGAATATCCGAAAATAAATTTTCTTTATGGTTTGTATATTAGTTTTAGTCCGTTCATAAACCCGAGATATTTTCAAGTTAATAAAAAACGTTGCAATATTTGTAATAAACATGATTTTGGACTAGAAATAATTGACAACTTGAAGTGAAATATCTCAACTTGCGATTAAAAATATATCTTGTTAAAAGAACTTGAAATAAAATATGAACAAAACAGTGGGAATATGGACACATACAAATGTTCGTATAAAGTCTGATCATAACCAAATCAAAATCTTCCTAACTCCTAGGAGTGTCTTCTTCAGGACAAAAGTACTTGATGTGTCTAAAAGATAAAGGAAAACATATAAATCAATTAATTGTTAGGACAATAACTAAAAAAAACTGCGTATTTTATCATCATTTTACTTTTTGTAAGCAATGAACCTCCAATTGTTATCTGTAGTATTTCTTAATAACATATCGCACATATTGTTCTCAAAAGTTAAAAGATCAAAACACAGCAAGAAAGGAAGATAAAGGTTGATGGCTTTTTAATTATTAGAGCCCTTCCATTTCCAAGAAGATGCTTCGATATGTGATGTGCCATCTAACAAGTATACATAAAATAGTTTTAGAAATATATGTGAAGTGTATTTAAATATTTAAGAGAACACACGAATTTTTGTTTATTAAATTTGAAATTTCATCCATATTAGTTTTGAGTCGAAGATACATAGTCATAAACAATAGTATGATACTAAAACCTATTGATTTGCCAATTTCGCGAGGAAAGACATAACAACAATTAATCATAAAACTATACTACAACGTACTCTTTATCTAATGAAGGATGCGGTGATTTTGTAGTCAAATAAGGGGATTCGTTACTTTGTGTCTCAATTTATACCTTTTTTAATATAATAGAAAAGAAAAAGATTATTGGTTGATAGTCTGGGTGTGTTCCTTTATATTTTGGCTTTAAAATGTTTCTGATACAAAATGTTATTCTGTAATTCAGATTTATTAAAGAACGAGTCTAACGATTATAAATTGAAGATTTGAATTTACTACGCCTTCAAAAACAGTAAACTATTAATCTTTTATAACTTAAAAGGTCGTTTTCTCAAGACATTAGTGGAACCCCACATGGAGGTTGTAAATTTCCTAGCGTCATATATCATGTAACAATGGTTTCCTAGTAAGAAACTTGAATATGTGATGATTACATACGGAATGAATGATACAATGTCATAAAGTCGGTAATTACTTTCCCCTAATTAAAAGATTTGCGTGAGTTCGTCTAGACCAGTCAAAATTTAACGTACGACCAAGTTTTATCAACTGTAGCATTTGATCTTTGAAAATGTGATGATGACCACCTAGACTAGTCTTTTAGGTCCCAAACTTAGTGGAGCAGAGCGCGCGTGAACATGGCCACGATGTGTTTCTCCACGATGGCAAGTTATGAATCTACTTCTTTCTACACAATGGGTTAACCGTTGATCACATTGATCATCTCTCACAGGGAGACGACACATGTGTTACTGCCGTACACGTGTAGATTGAGTGATCACGACACTTTCTTCTGCTTCAGGACACAGGCTTATCTGTCAACTATTCAATTAACTGTCTCCAACTAACGTTTATTGCACAAGAGACAATAACTTATAGGCTTCTTGTCAGTTCCCAATACTATTTATAATGTCCGGCTTTTACATATAATCATCTAGTATTACAAGTTTTTATGGAACAGTAGAACGGGGTTTATTGTTTTAAAGTGGCAAACGGAAGAGTTATGAAAATGTAAATCCAAATAATGTTGACAAGCAATGGCCGCATTGTGTAATGCCTCTGTATGGACCATTTAAAAGGGAAAGGAAAAAGAAGCTATAAACGGCGCACACAAAAATGTATCGTGGACCAAAGATAATTAAATATTAGAAGGACCCATGTGACATCATTCATAGAGACAAATCTTTAATAAACAAAAGAGACCCTTGCAAAGACACAAACCACAACAAACTCTAAGCAATAAATAGCTTTCTGCCTCGCATCAAAATCCTCACCCATTTATTTTTAATTACACTCCAAACACAAACCAAAGCAAGCATTCGATCATGGTACTAAATACTACTCCACGTTAATACTGGATTTGCTATATAACCAATCAGAAATTTAATTAATCACAAAATTTCATATACTTTGTGAATCGCACCAAGACTTGAGGAGTAAAAGTAATATCGGGAAGTGCTAAAGATTTATGAAAATATGTGTCATGATTAGATGATAAATTAAAATTAAGAATACATAATAAAAACTGAAACAAAGTAGGGGAGGAGGAGTCAGGAGCGATATCTCCAGGCGGAGACTCCGACGAGTTCTGTCCTTTGCCAGCAGAGAAGAAGAGAGTTGTGTTTCTTCTCGACGTGAAAGCCTCTGACCGGCGTCCGTTGAACCAAACACTCTGCCTGAGACTCCGTGAAGTTGCTGTGAGTCACCGGCGAGAAGCCCATCTGCATGAACATGGCTTGCCACGTCATCATGGGACGGCTACGATCGAGGAGGACCAGCTTCTCAATCTCCGGCTGTATGAGAAACCTCTCGATCTTGTGCATAGCGTCGAGGTTGGCGTTGACGGCGTCGAGGGATTCGAGGAGAGCGGCGTGGGAGTGGAGGGAGTGGAGGAGCTGCTGCGGGAAAGGCAGATCCGTCCTCTCGCACCCTCCTCTGTCGGAGCAGACGATGATGGTGGGGGAGAGATGTTTCACGAAACGGAGGAGAAGCGAAGAAGGCGTGTTTGAGAAGGAGGCGGGGGAGAGATTAACGGCGACGGCTTCTTCTTTGTCAGAGGAGGGCCAGGAGAGAGAGGCGAGGAGGTCCAAGCTGAGGACCTGGATGTCGAGGGAGATGTTGATCTCCGAGGCGAAGTGCTTGAGGTTGTCTTGAGTGAAGGCGAGCTCAAGCCGCTGCTGGTGCTGGTGGTGGTGGTGGTCGGGAGAAGCGAAGACAGTGATTTTGAGGGAAAGGGGAGGAGCGTCGTTGTGGCGGAGGAGGACGAGCTCTTGCATGAGGGAGGCCCAATGGCCACCGTAGCCGATGTCGAAGTCGATGATGTGGAGGCGGTTGAAGCCGTGGAAGGACTCGAGGAGGGCTTGGTTGGAGGTGAAGTTGGCGAACTGGAGAACGGGAGAGATCTCGGAGAAGGATTTGTAGGCGGAGATCTTGAAGATGAGGGAGTAGGGGTTTAGTGGGGAGGAGGCCTTGTTGTTGTGGAGGAGACTGTTGTGGAGAGCCTCTATGTAGTAGAATGCTGCCCTTTCGAATGCCTTTCCCACCGGTGATGAGAGCTGTTGATTGAGCCGCGCCAATATCCCCTGTGCCACACTTGTCTCCCCACCTCTCTCCATCACCTCCGCCACCTTCAACAGCTGCTCCGTTATCATCCCCTCACCCACCGACCCCCCTTGGTTCAGACGCTTCGCCGCCGGGATTTGATGTTGATGATGGCCGTAGAAGAGGGACGGATTCTGGGTGAAATGAGTCTGGCTTTGGTTGATTAGGAGTGGATGCTGCGGTGGCACTTGTGACTGAAACAGAGGTGGAACCGAGTGGTCTAAGCCACCGAAGCCGGTGGTGGTCGTATCGTCGACGACTCCGAAGCTGCCGAGCGATGTGTAGTCGGAGTGGTGAAAGGTGGCGGGAGATTGGGAAGTCTGGAGAATGTTGTTGAGCTCGTGAGAAGGATCTTGGGAGTCTCCCATCATGATGAGCCTCAGGATGCTCTGGTCGTTGTCATGGTCATGCGTGGGAGAGGCAGGAAGCACTTGCTCCCAATCACTCGCTCCACATTGCTCATCGCCGCCGGAGATACCGCCGCCTCCGACGGCAGCGTTTACGCCGTGAGAGGAAGACACCGTGGAGGAGGATGTAGCGAGAGGGCTAAGAACAGAGGTGGGCTCTATGTCGGAGGAGAAATAAGAAGAAATCACCTTCCCTTGAAACTCTTCAAAGGGTAAGGGCATTGCTGACTTTTCTCGACAAATTCACAATCTCTCAAAACTCTTTTCTTCCTCTTCTCTCTTATGTATTTCTTCTTCTTCTTCTTCTTTCCGTTGTGGATGCGTGCAGGAAATTAAAGTGGCCAAGTGCGCTTCATCCTCTCTCTCTCTCTCTCTCTCCTCTTTTGTGTTTCTTATTTTTGCTTTCGCCTGTTATCTGACTTACACTAGTACTATTTAACAATTATCAATAATCTTCTCTCTGACAATGTATGTTATTAATAATCTTTTGCTCTACTTTCTTAATATATACATGGCTTCTATGCTATCCCACTCTCTAACCACGCGCGTGCCTAAGAAACTCCTTTCACTCTTTCAGTTACTATATCAAAAATATATTAAAATTTGAATCTACAAATAAAATATTCTACTTTCTTTATTTTGTAGTAGTGTTTAAAACATTATTTTGATGACTAATTTCTTCTTTTTCAATCAATAATGCACAATGCAAAATTCAAGTAATATAGTTTATTCTTGATCGTCTTAGTTATACAGATAATCATGTGCATTAGTCCTGCCAACATAAGCAATTAAAGGGTAGGGGTAGTTTTGTACTTAAACTCCAAACATTGTCTGAACCATACTGGTTTTCGAAGCGGGGTCTGACGCGGCCAGTGGCATAATTGAACGGCTAAGATACTGTTCTTAGACAGGGCAACGAGTGGCTACGATTGATCAGAACCACCACGCTTCTTTTCTTCATTTTCGCAGTGGTCGCCCACGGAGGATTCTAAAATACTCTCTCCACTCCTCGAAGATCCATATTTTGTTTCAAAAACTTATCAAGTTCAAAAACATTAATTGAATTTCTTAAAATTTTATTGGTTTAAAAATATAGAAAATATAAAATTACAAAAAACTATATATTTATAGCTAAATTTTAATATGTTTTATTAAAAAGCATTAAAATTTCAAAACATAGATCTTTTAAGAACGGATTGAATATATTTTTTCGTTTAATAAATTATTATAAACTATTGTATATAAAATTTTATAAAACTTACATATTTTGATGTTGTCATGTTGATTTTTATGTCATTACATTGTGGATATTTTGTTTTCTTTACTATGCTTTTACGATTAAAACTTTGTGGCTTACAAACTATATTTGGGATCTATTTTGGTTCTATATTATCTCAAAGCTGCTGTCGTTTTTTCCTTTTTGTGTGATCTTTGTCCACAATTGGGTGGGTGTTTTAGGGCTTGGACAGGCTTTTGGATGAATTTATCAAATGAACCAATCAAATCATTCAGTCCATTGTGGACGCTAAGCCACACATCGCAATGCTTACTTTTGTTTTCAGCTACGGACAATATTACTCTTGATTCATAAATCTAAAACCAAGTTGTGAATGTATATCTTGGAATTACATTAAAAATATCTGTTTTGTTTTGTTGTTTTAGTGAAATAAATCCTCGTTTATTACAGTCCAAAAAATATCTTAGTTGTTAAAAACTAATTATATATTTACGGGTATGTATAAATATACTTTATATGGTTCATCTTTTTCTCGAAACAAAAGAAATAAAGAAAGAAAAGTGATGGGAGAACTGTGACTGATGTTTCTTCTGTGAGAAGTTAAATGCACGAGAGATTGAGAAAAGAAAAGAAGATAGTCCTTTATTGAACAGACAATGGGTGAATGAAGCAAGTCACCGGTCACCCTATATCTACCAAAATAATTATGAATAATGCAACCAGAAACAACCAAAAAATGAGGTGGGTGGTTTTATCTCCAAGACAAAGTCGGACCAATTTTGTAATGAGTAGTGACAATTGCGTAAATTTCATTGTTGTGAAAACGAAAAGGTATTGTTTTAGCAACAAAAGCATTAACTTTCTTATGCAAAACAATCGTGTCTTGATACGTATGAGATTTTCTCAAAATATTACTGTGTATTAATTAAATGGTAACTTTTAGCCATGCAGTTTTTGTCCAAAAGCGATCAAGCCGACCTAATCGAACCAAAAATTTTGGTTTCCGGTTTGGCTATGCTTTTGAGCCCTCAAAAGCATAGCCAAACCGGAAACCAAAATTTTTGGTTCGATTAGCTTGGTAGAGTTTTGAAAAACGGTTCGTTTCTTTAAAATAAAAAATAGAAAAACTGGAAATAACCAAAAATAACCGAACATAATTAATCAAACTAACTGAAAATAACCGAAATAACCAAATTTATCCAAAAAATATCCATTTTTTTAATTATACCAAATTCTAACCGAAAACCAAAAAGTTAGTTATTTTAGAAAATAAAAATGAAAATCGAAATTAACAGATAAACGAACCGAAATATAATTCGGTTAATTTCACAATTATTATTTTTTAAATTTTGGTTAATCTAAAACCGAAAATTCGTTTCGATTCAGTTTCGGAAAACCGAAATCGCTGGACTAGTAACTTTAGTTCCATATCGGCATACTTGTCAAAATATCATTAAAATGCTTGAAGATAATTATCATTTCAACAATAAATAGATAACTCTTAATTTGGCTATTATATCCGGCATCCATGTTCCCATGTGGTTTGCTAACTACTACGTCTCACACTTTTCTCTATTATATTATATCACTATTTTAATTGTAAATCTCGAAATGATTTTGTGATTATTCTCATTTTCTTATAACCCCTTCTTGTAACTGAATTTTAGGTATACATATCGATCAACATGGAAACATCCCATTAAAATAACACGTACATAATACATTCATTATACACGGGCACATTTCAAGTTTGAATCGGCAATGAATGTGAAGTTAATGATGAGAAGTCTAACTTGTTTCTTTTCATGATATATTTTATCATGTTGATTATTGTTTAGACTATAATGTATACATATATTGCGCATATGATACATGTATAATATATATGGAGGTTGCTTCGTGGGGATGAAGTAAGTGATGAAAACATGTTCGTTTCTCTTTTCTCAAGAGACCCTTCACCACAAGCAACCACCCAATCCCACGCAATCCCACAGTTATGAGAAACACCTTTTGACCAAGATTTTAGTTATGATAAATATTACATTCAAAAGTTACGGAAAGTTTCATCTTATTGATCCTTCTAATGCATTCGGGCTTTGTATGGGAAATAATTATGATTTGCCAACATCATTAGAAGGAAAAACAAACAAAAGTCAGCTAAATATATTAACCATGTCAAATAATTATTTATAGAAAGAATGACGTGTTCTAGTTAATTTGTGCATGTAACTATATAAATGATTGCGTCGTTCATTTTGTATTAGATTTATGGATAATGATTAGACTAGGTAAAAATCCGCGCCTTGCGCGAGATGTGATTATTAGTTTCATTATTTTTAATAAAAAGATATTAAATCTGTTTAATCTGGATATTGATTCGGTTTTAAGTTTTTTTTTTTTTTTTAATCTTCTAAAATAAAACTATTATTTTAAATTAATATTCATTTTAGTTTATTCGGTTAAAATGTTTGATTTTTTGGTTTTTCGGTAAAAATAAAAAAATAATATTATTTGTTTATTTTCATGTTATAAATTTCAGATAGTCGTCATGTCGAACCAATAGTTTCATATTATAGTTTCTAAATAGATAATAGTTTAAGAAAAAGAAGAAAAAATTATTAAGACAAATCATTTCACTACAATTTGGTCGGTAGTGAAAGAAGCATTAAGAAAAATATTTCAACTTTCAAAAAAATTAGGTACTTCCGTTGTGGTGAATACTTAGTTACAAGGTGCTCACATCAAGGTGCACATGTATATATATGTAAAAAGTATATAAAAATAGTTGACAAATATATAAAGATATTGTTAATTAATATTAAATGACATTTTTGTTCAAAATAATACATGAAAGATAAAATTAAAATTAATTTAAAATAAAAAAGGCCTTGACATTAGTCATTTTTTACATATAAAGAAAATAAAATTGTATCCGTATATAGGGGTGGGAACATATCAAATATCTGGGTATTTGGAAGGATTCGTGTCGATTCGATCTTTAGCCACCTAGATATTCGGTGACTCGGATATCCGAAATGTTTTAGAATTTTAAAGAATATCCGATTTGATCCGTAAATAAAATAAAATTTTTAAAATAATTGAAAAATTTAATAATAACATTTTATTACAAAATTAAAACATTATTTAACTTTTTAAATTCTAGTACCTAATATAATAAATTTTTTCATAAAAATATTGTAAAACTGATATAAAGTATAATATATATAACGTATATATATAATTACTTACATATATGTATATATATATATGCATATAACAGATCGAATTAGATACATGTTCCTAAAAATATCAGAATTTGTGATTTGCTTCTTTTATGGATATTGTATTTTAGTATTTGATTTGTTTCGTAGAGTTACGGATATCCAGATTTTTTTGGTTCAAATCAAACCGGATAACGAATCGAATCAAAATTTATGAATATTTTGCTCAACTTTATCTGTAAACAATAAAAATAATATATATATATATATATATAGTTTGGCTTTTGATTCGTTATCATTTTTATTTGAACCGAAAAATCCAGAGTTTTAATGGAACCATGTATGTGAGTTTTATATTAAAAAAAAGAGCAAAGTACATAGTGTGAACACATTTATGAATATAATGTGAACGCGTTAACATACTTATTATCAAATTATTGTGAGGCTGCCACGTGTCTATTATAGTGTGAATGTATTTATCACAATGCTTCTCTTTTAATATATAAGGGACTAGACAAAGCAATGAACAATTATTATTATTAGGAGATCACATGGGACATATAGGAAAAAAATGATAAGAGCTCAGATTTATTCTATCTCATTAGAGCCATAGTAATACTAATAATCATATGATTAAATAAACCAACCAAAATCGGCGGGACGTAATTAACAATGAAATACTTACACTCAGAGGCAGTTTTATGTTTTTATTAACTCAATGAATCACTTTGTTCTACTAAGACATTTTTCTCTAACATCTTCCCTTATTTCTAACTAATTCAGTTACTCTCTAGTTAAATCATAACCAATATTACTTTTTTCTTTCTCATACCTTATTTTTTAATAACTAGATCTAAAAAAACAAAACACAACGATGATGAACACTGCACCCACAATTGATTTCCCGAGCCCTCCGTCACGGTCTGATATGTGCTTCTCTGTGGCTGCTGAAGCTTTAACTGCACCACCAGCCGCCATGCCTCCTGCCTTGTGCTCGTCTCCATCGTGCTCTACAACTCCAATCATCATCCTCATCTCATCTCCGGACCATCTGTTGCTCAACGACGTTTATCATCAGCCACATTTCCATCGATCTCGTCGCGTTCTCCACTTGTCATCCCGCCTGAAACCCCCCAAGTCGAAGCTCTCCTCTTCCACGATTGAAACCATGAATTAGGATTGAGATGTAAACCCGTGAATTAGGACTGAAATCTATCAGATCTGAACAAAATACATAAAAAAAACTAGTGAAGAATGTAAAGAATCGTGAAAATAGGTGAGAGAAGCGGAAATTAGGGTTTCTGGTCGACAGTGACCAAGAAAGAAGATGAGGGTATTTTCGTGAATTTCCATCATTAATAAAAAAATCAAAATAAAAAAAAATTCGTGTGTACATTACTTTCAAACCGTACATGTATACACCTAATTTTGTATTATATATCAAAGTGATTGTGTACACATTTTTGCTTCTTGTAGGTTTTCTATCTAAATAACTAAGCATCTGCGACTTCATGAACTCACGATAATGTTAACACAATATACATGTGATTTTTTTTTTCTTATTCCCATGTACACGCAGGGTCGGGGCATCTTTGAAATCTAACTGAAACCAAAATCATTGAAATGCATCTTTTTAGCAACCGTACTCAAAACTCATTGAAATTATTAAATATCATAATTTTAGCAATGTACAAATGAATCGGTGTACATGTGATTTTTCGTACAATTTGTACACGTGGACAATAAAATATATTTGTACACATTGACGATATTTGACACACTGAGTACCTTTCAAGTATCATTCTCGTAACTAAATTAATATTAATGCCGTGTGTACATTACATTTAAGCTATACATGTGTACACCTAATTAGACCATCGTTGACCAACATTGAAACTCGCTCGTACATGTCGTGTGTACATTACATTTAAGTTATACTCAAATTTCGTGTGTACATGTCGCTCGTACATGTCGTGTGTACATCGAAACTCGCGCGTACACAAATGTCGTGTGTACATTACATTTAAGCTATACATGTGTACACATGTACACGTACGCTTGTTTGCATGCAATTGTGGTGCAGTTTATTTATATCTAGAAGAACATATGAACTGTACATATGTACACTTATAAGTTGATGTACATATGTACACTATAATATATATGCATATGTACAGTATGAGTGTGTCAAATATCGTCAACGTGTACACATATATTCTACCGTCCACGTGTACAGTATTATACGAATTGATACATGTACACCGATTCATTTGTACATTTTTCAAATTAAGATATTTAATAATTTTGTGTACATATTTGTTATATTACATTTTAAATTCATATTTACATATTATAGGGATTGAATTGAACAATTAAAAGTTTTTGGACACTTAAAAGGAATGTATCTAAAAATTTGATAGTTTGGGCCAAATTGGTAATGAGCTAACAAATAAAGGAGCAAATGTGAAAATGTGAGAACACCTCCATTACTGCCCGAGCTTCACCGTCCGACACGGATTCCGACCATCACAACCACCACGACATACTGTCACAGCGCGAGGTGGATGAGTTGCGGAGCACAACATGGAGGAGGAAGCTTAGTCGTGTGATTCATGGCGAAGGAGAAGACGAACCGCAATGGAATTGGGCTGAGGTTCATCACAAACGAGGACCAGGAAAAATGGCGTGTTTGATCTCAAATCTTCAGCCTACAGTCTCCATCATGCAAATCTTAAACTCCTACGTGTTTGTTTTCAAATTTATTCACTGTACTTCTTATCTATGTTAGAGTGAAAAAGAGTATTAAACATGTGGCTGAAAATAAAAAGCAATTTACTGCTTTTGTCAGTTTAAAATTTTCAAATAAAAACTGGCCAGCAAATAAGAAACCAAAAGCTTTATAGTTAAGGTTTAGTTGGGGGCATCAAGGTAAACAACCAGTAAAAACTACCTTGGTAGCTGAAACTACCTTATCTTGTAATAAAAACATGAAAACTGCCCTGCAGTGTTAATAACTCATTAACAATTACCTCAACAATCTGGTCATTCAAGCTGCTGTCTACTTCATTTGGAAAACACAACCAAACTTCAAAGCCCGCTCACTCTGTTGTAAAAGACATCTACCTTCTTCTTAGAGCAAAGCTATACTCTCTCGATATGGAGCAAAGAGCTCTCCCCTCTGCTACTCAAAGAAACCGGCAACATTCAACGATGACAACATATCTCTCTCTGGTTTGAAAAAGTACATGGTTAGACCAAAGCATCAATTTTCTTTTGTGGGGGTTCATGTTCCACATGAGTAATTTTGTATTTTCTATTGAAAGTGATCTCCTTGTAAAACTTTAAATTCAGAAATGGTATCTCCCATTGGGGGTTTAAGAAAAAAAAAAAAACAATTACCTCAACATAAAGTTGGTAAGGACATTTCACCTCCCTTACTACACATATTGTTTATACTATTCCTTGTTTACTTTTATGTTAGTCAAATGATGTTTCATTTTTTAATATGAGAATACATAATGATGATGTTGAGAAGCAGTAGTAGCACCGGTTGGTCAATGGTAATATATATATATATATATATATATATATCTATAAGTAACAGACAAGGTTGTGTGACATTAATACCTCAGAAGATTTCTCATTTTTCTTCTTGCGTTCTCGACACCTGAGACAAGAAGATGCGTGCATGCATGTTAGTTGCATTAGATTATCTCTTAACTTAAATCTCTCTCAGTTGTTACAAACAGACAAACTCGTCATCAAATAGTGGGGCAGTTTGAGAACTAGCAATCTCATTCCTTGCCTTCTTCAGAGCCTTCTGGGACAGGTGAAGAGGGCTAGCAGGGATGTAAGCAACCCTCAATCACTCTACCGGCCTACTTGTTGAACTGCATTGCACAACCAATTAATTAGCGAGAACCAGGGCCGGTCCTGGGCAAAGCCTAACGAAACATTGGCCTTAGGCCCCCAAAAATTTTGGAAAAAATTACGTAAAAAAAGCCCCCAAAATTTTTTTTAGGCCCCAAAATTTACCAAAAAAGATTTTTAGCTGAAATTTTTTAAAAACTGCCTACAGCCCCCTAAATCTCAGGGCCGGCCCTGGCGAGAGCATCCTTGGAACTACTAGCCTCAGAGACAATATCAGACTGAACAAGGAACTTGTCTTTGCATTGCATGTCGGGAGAGGTGCCTCTTTTTGGTCTTGCATCGTCACTGAATCTGAAACAAAGAAAATTTCTATTAAAATGAAGCCAAGCAAGTAGAATCAATATTGGTTACTTAAATCTTGAGCAAGAGCATACAAAATGTTGAATAGTTGATCAGTTCCTCATAAAAAGAAGCAAACTAGTAGTGAACCTACAACATTGCAGGAATCACCTGTAATATCAGTAGTCTTGTTGGTCAATTGACATATATATATATATATAAATATTGTATATTAAATCACATTGTAACTATATAATATATAAACATACATATTTTGAATTATTTAACATAATATCTATTTTTGTTAATTTAATGTTGGAATATAATTCTAGTGGTACTTGCGATAGCATTAGATATTACTGTATTAATACTCCATATTTTTATGTATAATAACTGATATACAAAAAAGTATATGAATTATATTTGACATGCATAATAATTGATATATTGGCTTATAACTTACAATAAAATATTAATTATATTTGACATCGCTCGCTCGCACGTCATCATTATCTACTTTAATATTACTGAAATAATCTCAACTTCTGAAGTACTTGCCAAACGTACCTCTGGTATCTCCCAGATGTATATCGGCGTTTCATGCGGAACTTGACAGACTTTTATGGCATTGTCTTGGTTAAGTAAACAGAGGATACAATAAGTGAAGTTTGAAATAGGTTAAGCAAATATAGGTCAAAGATCCTATATACTGCCCAACATTCAAATCAGAGCTTCTTATCTTTGTTTCTTTAGGGACCAATTTGATGTGTGTGTGTTTTTATGATTAATTCTGAGAAACCTGAATTTCCGTGTGGATTTCTTTGGGAAAGAAACTCGAGCAAGAAAATACTTATATTTCCATGTAAGTTATGATCAGCTAACCATTACGGTTTCTTTGGAACAGAATAATCTTTATTCGACCAAATATAAGTTTGTGGATTTTTTTATTTATGTCTCTTACATTGTCTCTAGTCTAGGTTGCACGGAAGCTTCATCGGACGTCCGCATCTCGCTTCGGAACCGGAATTGGAACCTCGTGGAAGCTTACGGAATCTCGCTTCCAAAACGCTTTTAAAATATTCTCTTTAAAAACACGTTGGAAGCTTACGATTCTGTTTTAGAATCACGCTTCCGTTTTTCTAAGAACATAATGTCATAAATCAACAAAAAAATATAAATTCATAGTTTTAATTTATATAAAATTCAAAATTTAATAGTAATGAAATAGAGAGAATAGAAACATTAAAAATAATACTATAAAGTATCTTTATGCATTGAGGTTTTTATTAAAGATATAACATAGATTCATATATATATTCTGTCAATTGTTTATAAAATATTAAAAATAATTAATATAATAATTTCTTTTAAACTTAATTTATGTGTAATTTCACAATTTTAATATGAAATCATTTCAAAATTATTATAAATGAATAAATGCTTAATTATAAGTTTACAGTATATAATTTTTAGTCCTAAATTTTATAAAATTTTCTTATATTTTAATATATATATATATATATGTATAAATGGATATACGTTTCCAATACGTACCCGCTTCCTAATTTTTTGAAAAATCTCGCTTTTGCGTTTCCATACGCTTCGCTTCCACGTACCCGATTCCGTTTCCATGTAACGTAATGACTAGTTGACCAATATAAAAAGTCAAGTAAAAATGGATCTCTATAAGGGTTTCATGAAGCCCAATGTTTTTTATTTCTTTCATGAATCTTTTTATTCTTCCAATTGCAATATATACAACTTTGAATATGAAATCATAAATTGATGATATAATAAAACCATATTATCAACTTTGAATATGAAATATTGAATGATCACTAATTAGTGGCCAAGCCTATAGCTGCTGCCTACTCTCTACTTCTGATAAATAGTTGCATACACGTCTTATCTTTATATTAAAGCAATTGAAAATACATTCCCAACCGAAAATTTTACACTAGTTCCGAAATTTCAAACAATCCTGATCGAGATTATCAATGTCATCATAATCATAATAATCAGTTAAAGTTTTGAGCTGAAATTAACCACATTATGATATTAAAAGTTCTTAATTGAGAACATGAAGAAACCTTAATTAAGAAAAAAGAAGAAGCTATAGCTAGTTATGGGTCACACCAACATTTGCAGCTGAGCCGTAGAAGCCTTCTCTTCCCATCATCGCTTCCTCTCCTTCCTTCATTTTTTTTTAAAAAGCATGAAATCATACGATAAAGTTATTATTACGAATGATGACTTATTAACCTGCTTAACATATGTAAACCCAAAGATAGTAAATAACCTGCTAGCGCACGTTAGCCTTCTTGGTAGGAGGATGATCAGGCATGAGACCAAAGTGAATGTGAGGAAAATGAGCCCACTGTTTCACACATTACACGTATATATATGTATATTTAAAACACGAACAACTTTAATTACGCATAGTTTGAATTGAACATAAACTTAATTAGTAGCTTTTAAGTTTTACTTATCTTATGTAAGCCACATATTTATTCCGCGTTGGAAAAGTAATTACCATAACAACGATGTTTTTGATGTGTGAAACTAACTAGTACTGTATTTCTCGTATACGTGGGGTCTCTCCTGCAACCCTAGACTAGATGTATAAAACTGGTTTTTTTAATGACTATAATTTAACATTCATTCAAATAAAAAAGGCTACCCTAGTGCCTGGACAAGACATATCATATACATGCTGGACAAGACTTATATCTCATGAATTATGTACGGCAACTATATGTTTTTTTTTTTTTTTTTGGCAACTCTGGTATCTGGACAGCTACATTCCCAACTATCCCCCGCAGGGATCCAGTACCCCAACGGAAGGGATGTTAAATCCGCTGTGGCCGGGGCTCGAACTCGTGATGGCGGGCACCTCAGCCGAGGTTCCTATACCACCAGACCACGAGGTCCGGTTGCAACTATATGTTTTCTTTCTTTTTTTGAAAAATATGTTTTCTTTCTTCTTTCTAAAGCAACGGAAGAATCAAATTAATGTAGCTCCACAATATCTACAGCGTCAGTTTATCTGACTAAAATCTACATATAATATGTACAATGTACATACATTCTCCCCAACGACCAATTAGTATATATTTCCTTCACATATATATGTACATAGTTTTACCAAAAAAAAAAAAAAAAATATGTACATACCAAATTTCGTAATAATAAAGTAAAAGATGAGTTTTAATCTAAGAAAAGAAAAGATAGAGAGAATTAGTTAATGAGGAAAAAGAAATGTACATTTTTGGCAGCTGCACTGAAGGCCTCTCTGTGGCTGATATCAGGGTTGCCTGCCTTTATACGTTGGATCTCCTCTCTGTCACAAATTTTTATACATATAGATCTGTCACATCACATCCATCTCTCCTCTCAATCTTAATTATGAGTAACTGATTAATTAGGCAACTTAGCCATATTAAGCAAAGAAGAATAAGTTACTTGATGAATCGGTTGTAAGCAGATGGTACTCTTTGTCGCTTCTCTGGGGCTGCTTTCCCACAACAAACAAACAGAACATATTCAATTTTTAAGTTGCAAAAAAAAAAATACATATTCAATTTTTAATTTAGAATTCTATATTTTTTTTAAAAAAATATAAAATTATTGACCCCAAAAAATCTAAGAGTTCTCAAAATAATAAATAATAATAATATCTCTCTACAACTCTTTTCTCTCTCTTCCTCTCACTCTCACTTTGCTCGTTATCATCATCACTTCATCATTATCTTTCTTACGATCTAACTCCCAAAATTGTATCATTTCGCTTCTACAGGTATACCTAGATTTCCGGGGGATAAAGATACAAGTTATTAAATTTGCCCAGAAATTGTTTTCTGTGAAAAATGTGAGAAACTCACATAGCCAGGAAACAATAATCATACTATTACTCTGATAATCCAAATTAGTAAAAATATAAAGAACTCTAACTTTTGGGGCTTCTCTACTGTATCTATGAAAGGGAAATGAAAAGTTAACGAAGGCAAATAGGAATTGATTGAATAGGGTTTTCTTTGTCAATTAGGGTTTTCTTTGGTTTGGAGATGCTGAAATAAAGATAAAGAAGCCGGAATGTTACGTCTATTGGCTGGTGGTGGGCGAGGCATTTCCTGCAGATCGACACTTCCGTTACGAGTGGCCATGACGAAAGACTCGTTGGAGTGGTGAGCTGCTGCGTGATGGCTCATCATCATGTTCATGTTTATATTCTGCCCTCCGTTTCGCATCTCCTCCTAACGAAAACAAAAACAAAAATAAACAATGGAAACAGAAAAACTGGTTAATGGACAAATCGAACCAAACTTCTTTCAATGATTTTTTTTTCCAAGAAACTCTATATAATCATTATTGTTGTATTCAACAAGAACCAAGGCTAGAAGTTAGATCTAACATAAAGTGCTAACCAATTGTTAAACGCTTTTGGACTGTTTCATAAATTTGTGTTTCTCGAGGATCAGTGAGAAAAGCCCTAAATGCTATTTTTTATGTTGAAATGCAAAATTAAAAAAAAACTAATTTATTTTGATAAATAAGTTGATGTACCAAGAGACTAGGAGGAGGGGGAGGAGGAGGAGAAGGTAAAAACGGATGGCCAATGTTTGAAACGGAGGGAAGAAGAAGAGCTCTCATGTTCACAGTCACCGACAAAAGATTTGAGCAGTGGCCGCATCTCACCGTCACGGTCTTGAACAAACTACTTGGAGGAACACTTACCTGCCAATATCACACATTAATATATTCATTCATGTGAAACCCTAGCTATAAAGGGATATGGATACAAAATAGACGAGAGAAGAATACAAATTTACAGCTAGGACAGTGTCGCAAAAGCTGCAATGGACGTAACAGAGCTGGTCTGAAGATGAGATGTGGTCCGGTGGATAAGCTGGAGCTGAGGAGGACGACATCGACATGCTCGACATAGACTCCTTTTGCTTTTCCTTTTTCAAACAAAAAGAAAGAGTAAGAGAGTTTGTGATTTGATTGAAAACTATGACTGATCGATCAGATAGAAGTAGATTCTGCTTCCCCCACACCTTTTGACAATCGTGTTAGTGTTGGGTGATGAGCAGTACCTTATATATGTTAAGTAGTTCTCCAGAAGTTGAATTCCAGAGAGAGAAAGGAAAGAACGGTGGAGAATATAGAGGAAGATGTGGTGGAGAGAGAGATTTAATTCTATTTATGTAAACATGAAGAGACACTGTACCTAAACAATTTGGCAACATGTGATGAAGAGGCCATGTAGAGATAAGCTACATACCTGCATTCTCATTTACTACCCTTTGAACCGGTATTTTCTTTTCTTTTTTCAATCAATCTTTTTCTTCTAATAATTAAACCGGATACATAATCATTCATATATAAATAATCAGATCAAAATCTCCATTCAAAAATAAGATAAAATAATAATATTTCGTGGTGCTTGAAATGGTTTGTTATATATAATTTTGATCAAGCTGTAGCTGTCAGTTCGGAATACACAAAGATTTCAAAGATTTATGCAGCATCAAACGTAATACATATACGACAAACATGCTCACTTTTTAATCAACTATTTAAACCGCATGTAAGCGGAAAGAACAAAACCTAAAGTTGGATTAGTGTAGTGACAGATATAAGACTTTACCATGGCATTATATATATGAGTGTTTATTAGGATGTCATAGACTCATACACTTTTCGATAAAAAAAAAAAAGACTCATACACTTTTCGATCAAAAAAAAGAAGACTCATACACTGAAAATGGAGATAAATCTAACATAAGTCAGAATTGAACATCCATTATTGAGGATTCTCAAAAAAGTAGAATTTGGTTAAACATTTTTCACATGGTTGGCACTAGTATATCAGGGTAATACAATTCGTGTTATAGTGTCTCCACAAAATCCTTGGCAATTTACACATAGAGTAGAGAGAGAGAGCTAGTCAAATATGTTTGTTTTAACACGCACTTGCAGTAAATCCAAGTCTATAGTTTGGAAAACAATAATATTAAAGTCCTTATACATGTTTCAATGCCAAGAAGAACAAGAAGATAATGTAAAATAAACGAACATCGGCAGTGAAATAGGCCTGGGCATTTTAACCTGGACCCGAAGACCCGAACCGGAACCAACCCAACAATACCTGATCCGGAACCGGACCGAAAATTTACAAGTACCTTTTGGGTCTAAATTTTTTTTACCCAAAAGAACCGGAACCGAAAAGGAACCGACCCGAATAGATCCGGACCCGAAAAGAACCGACCCGAATAGACCCGACCCGATAAGAACCGATTTGTACCCGACTTAAAAACATGTATATCTAAAACTATGATGTTTTTGTGTTCTATTGTATATATATTATTTTATGATTTAGTTGAAATATCTTTTATTTAGAGTTTTAAAATGTTTTATTTTAATTATTAATAGTTTCATTTAAGTTGTTTTGTACAATTTTAGATATATATGACAAATATTCAACTAAAGTTGATGAAATTGAGTATATCATGTTCTTTTCAGATCTTAAATACCCGAACCCGACCCGGATCCGATATGGACCCGAAAAATTACGGGTATTTTATGGGTATTTTAATTATAGACCCGAACCGATCCGGACCCGAGAAGAACCGACCCAAACCCGAACCAAAAATTTCTAAATACCTATTGGGTCTAAATATTTAGGACCCGAAAAGACCCGAACCCGAAAGGAACCGGCTCGAACCCGACACGAATATCCTAACGCCCCGGCCTACAGTGAAATGTAAACTGGTTATGGTTTGAATTGAATTAGAAGACCCTACTGTTTTTCTTTTTATAAAATGACGCAAGGTTCGATGAAGTGGGAGAGAGAGGGAGAGGAAAGGGACGTGTGCATGGAAGTGATTAAGCAAAGGCTCATTCATCAGTTGTTTTCACACTTAATAACGTTTCTGCCACACCACTCTTTCCCTCGATCCTCGTCAATTCCATGCCTTTTTTTGTTTTCTATATAACACTCTATCTATATTCCTATGTATATCATTTTGTCATCATTATATCAATTTACCCGCAAGTGCATGTGTGGTTTCACTAAATTCCATACTGCAGGACCACCATTTTGTGGTAATTATTCATATTCCGTGGTAACTACTAGGTCATACTAAACTCAAAAACTTTTACATATTTTGAAATCAGTTTGATTTTGAATTTATTATCATTACTTACTTGTATGGCAATTCCAATTGGCGATTACCCAATAAAGTAGATACATAGGATATGAAAATACATTCAAACTTCTTTAATTTTTTGAAATTTTATTAATTTATAAATATATTACTTCTTAAGATTTATAAGACTTATATACAGAAACAACACTAAAATATATTCTAATATATTTTCTTAGTTATATATGCCTAAGTCTATATAATTATTAATTTATAGGCTCGTATCTTTACATAAGAGTCTATATAGTTATTACTATTATCACCGATTCATTATTTTTTATATTGGTCTAATTCAATTACAGACCACTTATGTAAAATTGGCGGGAACAACAAATGTTCAAACCTCTTTGACCATCATCATATATTAGTGCAAGAGGCAACTATGCATTAAAAAATATTATTATATTTTTTGAATTTTTTTCAAAATCTATGTGTTAAATTATCTAATGATATTTTAAATTTGTATTAATGTATGTTAATCTACACAAATATTGAGTTTTACGTACTGAAGCTTATACTTTTTATTATTGTGTTAAATTATCTAATGACATTTTAAATTTGTATTAATGTATGTTAAACTCTATTTCATGGTATATGAGATCATTGTAATTTTTTTATAAATTAATTTAGTAAAACTTCATAATACTCCATAAATCAGTAGAATAACTACTATAAAATCGTTATTCTCTTGGGAAACAGAGACAACAAAGGTTCTAAACCTCTTTGAACATCATCATATGTTAGTGCATGATGCAACTATCCATTAAAAAAATATTGTCATATTTTTTGAATTTTTATCCAAATATATATATAAATCGCTATGAATATATTGAGCTTTGCGTTAAACGCTCTATATACTAAGCTTATACTTTTCACTGTTGTTTTAAATTTTTAATCACATTCTACATTTATATTAATTTATTTTAAACTCTCTTTCATGGTATATGTAAATCGTTATATTTTTTTATCAATTAATTTAATAAAATTTCATAATACTCCATAAATCTGTGGAATAACCAGTATTAAATCGCTATTCTCTTGAAAGATAGAGAAAACAAAGGCTCCAAACCTCTTTGAACATCATCATATGTTAGTGCATGATGCAACTATGCATTAAAACAATATGTCATATTTTTTGAAATTTTCTCAAAATCTATGTGTTATACGAAAATATTGAGTTTTTGGTAAATGTTTTATATACTGAGGCCTATAATCTTTAGTGTTGTTTTAAATTTTCTAACCACATTCTACATTTGTATTAATGTATTTTAATATCTTTTTCATTGTATATGGGAATCGTTAAATTTTTTTTATCAATTAATTTAGTAAAACTTCATAATACTCCCTAAATCGATGAAATAACCACTATAAAATCACTATTTTCTTGAAAAGAGGAGACAACAAATGCTCCAAACCTCTTTGACCATCATCATATGTTAGTGCATGATGCAACTATTCATTAAAACAATATCGTCATATTTTTTGAATTTTTATCCAAATATATATATAAATCGCTATGAATATATTGAGCTTTGCGTTAAACGCTCTATATACTAAGCTTATACTTTTCACTGTTGTTTTAAATTTTTAATCACATTCTACATTTATATTAATTTATTTTAAACTCATCGTTCAATTGTTTTTATAAATTAATTTAGTAAAACTTCATATACTCCCTAAATTAGTGGACTAACCATTATAAAATCGCTATTCTCTAGAGAAATGGAGATAAAAAAAGATCCAAACCTATTTGACCATCATCATATATTAGTACAGGAGGCAACAATGTATTAAAACAATATTGTTAATTTTTTCAATTTTTCTCAAAATTTATGTGTTATAACCCCCAACGAAAATATTGAGTTTTTGGTAAATACTTTATATACTGAAGCCTATAATATTTAGTGTTGTTTTAAAATTTCTAACCATATTCTACATTTGTATTAGTGTGTGTTAAACTCTCTTTCATGATAAATGAGCATCGTTCAATTGTTTTTATAAATTAATTTTGTAAAACTTCGTAAACTCCCTAAATTAGTGGACTAACTATTATAAAATCACTATTCTCTAGAGAAATGAAGACAAAAAAGGTTCAAAACCTCTTTGACCATCATCATATATTAGTACATGAGACAACTATGTATTAAAGAAATATTGTTATATTTTTTGAATTTTTCTCAAAATCTATCTGTTAAACGCTCTATACTGAAGCTTATATTTTTTATTTTTGTTTTAAATTTTTTAACGACATTCTAAATTTGTATTAATGTATGTTAAACTCTCTTTCATGGTATATGGAAATCATTCTAATTTTTTTTATCAATTAATTAGTAAAACTTCGTAATACTATCTAAATCAAAGGAATAACCACTATTTTTTTTGGATCAAACCATAGATTACTTAGAGAACAAATCAGGTTACAAGCGTAGCAGAGGAAGAAAGCGAAAACAGAGCTTCTTTTGCCAATAAGTCTGCTCGAACATTAGCGAGACGTGGAATGTAAATAAAACAGATAGATGTGAAGGAACTCGCTAACATCGCAATGTCATGGAGGATACCCTTCAGAGTCACATCCTGCCCTTGAGTATGCAAAAGCGATATGAGATTCTTGCAGCCAGAGAACAAATTGATACTACTGACATGAGATGAAACTGCAGCCACAAGTGCAGCTTTAACCGCCAAAGCTTCAGCGACAAGAGCCGAAGGAACGAAACGCCGGTGAGAAGAGGATCTTTCGATGATAGAGTTGTTAGCATCACATAGTTGCCAACCCATACCACAATTTCTGGTTGAGGAATCCCAAGCTGCATCATAAAATACAGACCAAGTATAAGAGTTAGCTATCGGTACATAAGGAGTCCAGACCATAAACTGTGGTAATGAGGGCTTTTTGACAAGCGTCTGAGCTGCCCTCCAAGCTCGGGCATCCTGAATAGCTTTGAGGATTGAGTCCTCCTCTGAGAACAGTTTGTTCTCAAAGATTAATTTGTTCCTATTCGTCCATAGCACCCAAAGGATCCATGGATAAAGAGGAGTGCTTCCTAGGCCCATAGGAGGTAGTGAGATCATCTTCCGACAGTGGTGGAGGAGTTGCGCGATCGTGGTAGTGTTGTCGCTAGTCGGCTTAAACAGGCATGGCGCCAAATTAGTGGATGAACCATTATAAAATCGCTATTCTGTTGAAAAATAGAGACAACAAAGACTCCAAACCTCTTTTAACATCATCATATATTAGTGCATGATGCAATTATTCATTAAAACAATATTGTCGTATTTTTTGAATTTTTTTCAAAATCTAACGAAAATATTGAGTTTTTGATAGAAACTTTATATACTGAAGCCTATGATCTTTAGTGCTATTTTAAAATTTCAAACCATATTCTACATTTTTATTAATGTATCATAAACTCTCTTTCATGGTAAATGAGCATCGTTCAATTGTTTTTATAAATTAATTTAGTAAAACTTCATATACTCCTTAAATTAGTGGACTACCCATTATAAAATTTCTATTCTCTAGAGAAATGAAGACAAAAATGTGCCAAACATCTTTGACCATCATCATATATTAGTACATGATACAATTATGCATTAAAACAATATTGTCGTATTTTTTGAAATTTTCTCAAAATCTAAGTGTTAATCCCAACGAAAATAAGGAGTTTTTGGTAAATACTTTATATACTGAAGCCTATAATCTTTAGTGTTTTTTTTAAAATTTCTAATCATATTCTACATTTGTACTAACGTATGCTAATCTCTTTTTCATGGTATATGGGAATCGTTATAATATTTTTATCAATCACTTTAGTAAAACTTCATAATACTCCCTAAATCGATGGAATAACCACTATAAAATCTCTATTTTCTTGAAAAACGGAGACAACAAAGGCTCCAAACCGCTTTGAAAATCATCATATGTTAGTGCAGGATGCAACTATGCATTAAAAAAATATTGTTGTATTTTTTGAAATTTTCTCAAAGTCTATGTGTTAACCCATACGAAAATATTGAGTTTTTGATAGAAACTTTATATACTGAAGCCTATGATCTTTAGTGCTATTTTAAAATTTCAAACCATATTCTACATTTTTATTAATGTATCATAAACTCTCTTTCATGGTAAATGAGCATCGTTCAATTTTTTTATAAATTAATTTAGTAAAACTTTATATGCTCCTTAAATTTGTGGACTAACCATTATAAAATCGTTATTCTCTAGAGAAATGAAAACAACAAAGGTTCCAAACCTCTTTGAACATCATCATATGTTAGTTCAGGATGCAACTAAGCATTAAAACAATATTATTATATTTTTTGAAATTTTCTCAAAATCTATGTGTTAACCCCTACGAAAATATTGAGTTTTTGGTAAATACTTTATATAATGAAGCCTATGATCTTTAGTGTTGTTTTAAAATTTCAAACCATATTCTATATTTTTATTAGTGTATTCTAAACTCTCTATCATGGTAAATGAGCATCGTTCAATTGTTTTTGTAAATTAATTTAGTAAAACTTCATATACTCCTTAAATTAGTGGAATAACCATTATAAAATCGCTATTCTGTTGACAAATAGAGAAAATAAAAGCTCCAAACCTCTTTGAACATCATCATATAGTAGTGCATGATGCAACTATTCATTAAAACAATATTGTCGTATTTTTTGAAATTTTCTCAAAATCTATGTGTCTACTAAAATATTGAGTTTTTGGTAAATACTTTATATAATGAAGCCTATGATCTTTAGTGTTGTTTTAAAATTTCAAACCATATTCTATATTTTTATTAGTGTATTCTAAACTCTCTATCATGGTAAATGAGCATCGTTCAATTGTTTTTGTAAATTAATTTAGTAAAACTTCATATACTCCCTAAATTAGTGGATTAACCATTATAAAATCGCTATTCTGTTGACAAATAGAGAAAATAAAAGCTCCAAACCTCTTTGAACATCATCATATAGTAGTGCATGATGCAACTATTCATTAAAACAATATTGTCATATTTTTTGAATTTTTTTCAAAATCTATGTGTTAACACTTTATATACTGAAGCTTATGATTTTTAGTGTTGTTTTAAAATTTCTAACCATATTCTAAATTTTAATTAGTGTATGCTAAACTCTCTTTCATGGTAAATGAGCATCGTTCAATTGTTTTTATAAATTATTTTAGTAAAACTTCATATACTCCCTAAGTTAGTGGACTACCCATTATAAAATTTCTATTCTCTAGAGAAATGAAGATAAAAATGTGCCAAACCTCTTTGACCATCATCATATATTAGCACATGATGCAATTATGCATTAAAACAATATTGTCGTATTTTTTGAAATTTTCTCAAAATCTATGTGTACCCCCTACGAAAATAAGAAGTTTTTGGTAAATACTTTATATACTGAAGCCTATAATCTTTAGTGTTGTTTTAAAATTTCTAACCATATTCTACATTTGTATTAATGTATGCTAAACTCTTTTTCATGGTATATGGGAATCGTTAGTATTTTTTTTATCAATCACTTTAGTAAAACTTCGTAATATTCCCTAAATCGATGGAATAACAACTACAAAATCACTATTTTCTTCAAAAACGGAGACAACAATGGCTCCAAACCGCTTTGAAAATCATCATATGTTAGTGAAGGATGCAACAATGCATTAAAACAATATTGTTGTATTTTTAGAAAATTTTCTCAAAATCTATGTGTTAGATACTTTATATACTAAAGCCTATGATCTTTAGTGCTGTTTGAAAATTTCAAACCATATTCTACATTTTTATTAATGTATCATAAACTCTCTTTCATGGTAATTGAGCATCGTTCAATTGTTTTATAAATTAATTTAGTAAAACTTCATATACTCCTTAAATTAGTGGACTAACCATTATAAAATCGTTATTCTTTAGAGAAATGAAGAAACAAAGGTTCCAAACCTCTTTGAAAATCATCATATGTTAGTTCAGGATGCAACTAAGCATTAAAACAACATTGTCGTATTTTTTGGATTTTTCTCAAAATCTATGTGTCCCTTCGAAAATATTGAGTTTTTTTTAAATACTTTATATAATGAAGCCTATGATCTTTAGTGTTGTTTTAGAATTTCAAACCATATTCTACATTTTTATTAGTGTATTATAAACTCTCTTTCATGGTAAATGCTCATCATTCAATTGTTTTTATAAACTGATTTAGTAAAACTTCATATACTCCTTAAATTAGTGGACTAACCATTATAAAATCATTATTCTCTAGAGAAATGAAGACAACAAATGTTTCAAACCTCTTTGAACATCATCATATGTCAGTGAAAGATGCAACAATGGATTAAAACAATATTATCGTATTTTTTGAAATTTTCTCAAAATCTAGGTGTTAACCCCTACGAAAATATTGACTTTTTGGTAAATACTTTATGTACTGAATCCTATAATCATTAGTGTTGTTTTAAAATTTATAACCATATTCTAGTGGTGTATTAATGTATGCTAAACCCTCTTTCATGGTAAATGAGCATCGCTCATTGTTTTTATAAATTAATTTAGTAAAACTTCATATACTTCCTTAACCATTATAAAATCACAATTTTCTTGAAAAACGGAGAAAACAAAAGCTCCAAACCTCTTTGAACATCATCATATGGTAGTGCATGATGCAACTATTCATTAAAATAATATTATCATATTTTTTTGAATTTTTTTCAAAATCTATGTGTTAACCCCTATGAATATATTGAGTTTTTGATAGATACTTTATATAGTAAAGCCTATGATCTTTAGTGCTGTTTAAAATTTTAAACCATATTCTACATTTTTATTAATGTATCCTAAACTCTCTTTCATGGTAAATGAGCATCGTTCAATTATTTTTATATATTAATTTAGTAAAACTTCATATACTCCTTAAATTAGTGGACTAACCATTATAAAATCGTTATTCTCTAGAGAAATGAAGACAACAAAGGTTCCAAACCTCTTTGAAAATCACCATATGTTAGTTCAGGTTGCAACTAAGCATTAAAACAATATTGTCGTATTTTTTGAAATTTTCTCAAAATCAATGTGTTAACACCCCTACGAAAATATTGAGTTTTTGGTAAATACTGTCGTATTGTCATATTGAGTTTTTGGTAAATACTTTATATAATGAAGCTTATGATCTTCAGTGTTGTTTTAGAATTTCAAACCATATTCTAAATTTTTATTAGTGTATTATAAACTCTCTTTCATTGTAAATGAGTATCATTCAATTTTTTTTATAAACTGATTTAGTAAAACTTCGTATACTCCTTAAATTAGTGGACCAACCATTATAAAATAGTTATTTATCATCATATGTTAGTGAATGATGCAACTATGCATTAACAAAATATTGTTGTATTTTTAGAAAATTTTCTCAAAATCTATGTGTTTACCACTACGAAAATATTGAGTTTTTGATAGATACTTTATACACTAAAGCATATGATCTTTAGTGCTGTTTTAAAATTTCTAACCATATTCTACATATATATTAATGTATGCTAAACTCTTTTTCATGGTATATGGAAATCGTTATTATTTTTTTATCAATCACTTTAGTAAAACTTCATAATACTCCCTAAATCGATGGAATAACCATTATAAAATCACTATTTTCTTGAAAAACGAAGACAACAAAGGCTCCAAACCGCTTTCAAAATCATCATATGTTAGTGAATGATGCAACTATGCATTAACAAAATATTGTTGTATTTTTAGAAAATTTTCTCAAAATCTATGTGTTTACCACTACGAAAATATTGAGTTTTTGATAGATACTTTATACACTAAAGCATATGATCTTTAGTGCTGTTTTAAAATTTCTAACCATATTCTACATATATATTAATGTATGCTAAACTCTTTTTCATGGTATATGGAAATCGTTATTATTTTTTTATCAATCACTTTAGTAAAACTTCATAATACTCCCTAAATCGATGGAATAACCATTATAAAATCACTATTTTCTTGAAAAACGGAGACAACAAAGGATCCAAACCGCTTTGAAAATCATCATATGTTAGTGAAGGATGCAACATTGCATTAACAAAATATTGTTGTATTTTTAGAAAATTTTCTCAAAATCTATGTGTTTACCACTACGAAAATATTGAGTTTTTGATAGATACTTTATATACTAAAGCCTATGATCTTTAGTGTTGTTTTAAAATTTCAAACCATATTATACATTTTTATTAATGTATCCTAAACTCTCTTTCATGGTAAATGAGCATCGTTCAACTGTTTTTATAAATTAATTTAGTAAAACTTCATATACTCCTTAAATTAGTGGACTCACCATTATAAAATCGTTATTCTCAACCTCTTTGAACATCATCATATATTAGTGAAAGATGCAACAATGCATTAAAACAATATTGTCGTATTTTTTGAAATTTTCTCAAAATCTATGTGTTAACCCCCACGAAAATATTGAGTTTTTGGTAAATACTTTATATAATGAAGCCTATGATCTTCAGTGTTGTTTTAGAATTTCAAACCATATTCTACATTTTTATTAGTGTATTCTAAAATCTCTTTCATTGTAAATGAGCATCATTCAATTGTTTTTATAAACTGATTTAGTAAAACTTCGTATACTCCTTAAATTAGTGGATTAACCATTATAAAATCGTTATTCTCTAGAGAAATGAAGACAACAAAGGTTCTAAACCTCTTTGAACATCATCATATATTAGTGGAGGATGCAACTATGCATTAAAACAATATTGTCGTATTTTTTGAAATTTTCTCAAAATCTATGTGTTAACCCCCACGAAAATATTGAGTTTTTGGTAAATACTTTATGTACTGAATCCGGAGAACCAAAGGGCGGATAGCTTGGCACGTAGTGCTAGGAAACAACCGTCTTTCGTCGTTCATATGAATGCGGAGTTGCCAATTTGGTTTACAGAGTCAATATGAGTCTGTGAATGTCTTGCTGTCAAAAAAAAAAAAACTTTATGTACAGAATCCTATAATCATTAGTGTTGTTTTAGAATTTCTAACCATATTCTACTTTTGTATTAATGTATGTTAAACCCTCTTTCATGGTAAATGAGCATCGTTCATTGTTTTTATAAATTAATTTAGTAAAACTT
>NC_027756.1:81745-83310 GCF_000695525.1 Brassica oleracea var. oleracea
GATGCAACTATTCATTAAAACAATATTGTCATATTTTTTGATTTTTTTTCAAAATCTATGTGTTAACACCCCTACAAATATATTGAGTTTTTGGTAAATACTTTATATACTAAAGCCTATGATTTTTAGTGTTGTTTTAAAATTTCTAACCATATTCTATATTTTTATTAGTGTATGCTAAACTCTCTTTCATGGTAAATGAGCATCGTTTAATTGTTTTTATAAATTAATTTAGTAAAACTTTATATATTCCCTAAATTAGTGGATTAACCCTTATAAAATCGCTATTCTGTTGAAAAATAGAGAAAACAAAAGCTCCAAACTTCTTTGAGCATCATCATATGTTAGTGCATGATGCAACTATTCATTAAAACAATATTGTCATATTTTTTGAATTTTTTTCAAAATCTATGTGTTAACACCCTTACAAAAATATTGAGTTTTTGGTAAATACTTTATATACTGAAGCCTATAATCTTTAGTGCTGTTTTAAAATTTCTAACCATATTCTACATATATATTAATGTATGCTAAACTCTTTTTCATGGTATATGGAAATCGTTATTATTTTTTTATCAATCACTTTAGTAAAACTTCATAATACTCCCTAAATCGATGGAATAACCATTATAAAATCACTATTTTCTTGAAAAACGAAGACAACAAAGGCTCCAAACCGCTTTCAAAATCATCATATGTTAGTGAATGATGCAACTATGCATTAACAAAATATTGTTGTATTTTTAGAAAATTTTCTCAAAATCTATGTGTTAACCCCTACGAAAATATTGAGTTTTTGATAGATACTTTATACACTAAAGCATATGATCTTTAGTGCTGTTTTAAAATTTCAAACCATATTCTAAATTTTTATTAATGTATCCTAAACTCTCTTTCATGGTAAATGAGCATCGTTCAACTGTTTTTATAAATTAATTTAGTAAAACTTCATATACTCCTTAAATTAGTGGACTCACCATTATAAAATCGTTATTCTCTAGAGAAATGAAGACAACAAAGGTTCCAAACCTCTTTGAAAATAATCATATGTTAGTTCAGGATGCAACTAAGCATTAAAACAATATTGTCGTATTTTTTGAAATTTTCTCAAAATCTATGTGTCCCTTCGAAAATATTGAGTTTTTGGTAAATAATTTATATAATGAAGCCTATGATCTTCAGTGTTGTTTTAGAATTTCTAACCATATTCTACATTTGTATTAATGTATGCTAAACTCTTTTTCATGGTATATGGGAATCGTTATTATTTTTTTATCAATCATTTAAGTAAAACTTCATAATACTCCCTAAATCGATGGAATAACCATTATAAAATCACTATTTTCTTGAAAAACGGAGACAACAAAGGCTCCAAACCTCTTTGAAAATCATCATATGCTAGTGAAGGATGCAACTAAGCATTAAAAAAATATTGTTGTATTTTTAGAAAATTTTCTCAAAATCTATGTGTTAACCTCTACGAAAATATTGAGTTTTTGATAGATACATTATATACTAAAGCCTATGATCTTTAGTGCTGTTTTAAAATTTCAAACCATATTCTA
>NC_027756.1:83384-84218 GCF_000695525.1 Brassica oleracea var. oleracea
AAAACTTCATATACTCCCTAAATTAGTGGACTACCCATTATAAAATTTTTATTCTCTAGAGAAATGGAGACAAAAATGTGCCAAAACTCTTTGACCACCATCATGTATTAGTACATTATGCAATTATGCATTAAAACAATATTGTCGTATTTTTTGAAATTTTCTCAAAATCTATGTGTTAACTAACCCCCTACGAAAATAATGAGTTTTTGGTAAATACTTTATATACTGAAGCCTATGATTTTTAGTGTTGTTTTAAAATTTCTAACCTTATTCTAAATTTTTATTAGTGTATGCTAAACTCTCTTTCATGGTAAATGAGCATCGTTCATTGTTTTTATAACTTAATTTAGTAAAACTTCATATACTCCCAAAATTAGTGGATTAACCGTTATAAAATCGCTATTCTGTTGAAAAATAGAGAAAACAAAAGCTCCAAACCTCTTTGAACATCATCATATGGTAGTGCAGGATGCAACTATTCATTAAAACAATATTGTCATATTTTTTGAATTTTTGTCAAAATCTATGTGTTAACCCCTACGAAAATATTGAGTTTTTGGTAAATACTTTATATACTGAAGCCTATGATTTTTAGTGTTGTTTTAAAATTTCTAACCTTATTCTAAATTTTTATTAGTGTATGCTAAACTCTCTTTCATGGTAAATGAGCATCGTTCAATTGTTTTTATAAATTAATTTAGTAAGACTTCATATACTCCCTAAATTAGTAGACTACCCATTATAAAATCGTTATTCTCTAGAGAAATGAAGACAAAAAGGGATTCAAACCTCTTTGAACATCATCATATGTTAGTGCAAGATGCAACAATG
>NC_027756.1:84318-94333 GCF_000695525.1 Brassica oleracea var. oleracea
TAAACTCTCTTTCATTGTAAATGAGCATCATTCAATTGTTTTTTTAAATTGATATAGTAAAAGTTCATATACTCTCTAAATTAGTGGATTAACTAATATAAAATTGCTATTCTCTAAAGAAATGAAGACAAAAGAGGTACCAAACCTCTTTGATCATCATAATATATTAGTACATGAGACAACTCTGCATTAAAGCAATATTATTATATTTTTTGAATTTTTTTCAAAATCTATGTGTCTACGAAAATTAGTGTTGTTTTAAAATTTCTAACCATATTCTACATTTGTGTTAATGTATGCTAAACTCTTTTCATGGTAAATGAGCAACGTTCATTGTTTTTATAAATTAATTTAGAAAAACTTCATATACTCCCTAAATTAGTGGATTAACCATTATAAAATCGCTATTCTGTTGAAAAATAGAGAAAACAAAGTCTCAAAACCTCTTTGAACATCATATGTTAGTGCAGGAGGCAACTATTCATTAAAACAATATTGTCATATTTTTTTATTTTTTTTCAAAATCTATGTGTTAACCCCTACGAAAATATTGAGTTTTTGGTAAATACTTTTATATACTGAAGCCTATGATTTTTAGTATTGTTTTAAAATTTCTCACCATATTCTACATTTTTATTAGTGTATGCTAAACTCCCTTTCATGGTAAATGAGCATCGTTCAATTATTTTTATAAATTAATTTAGTAAAACTTCATATACTCCCTAAATTAGTGGACTACCCATTATAAAATCGCTATTATGTTAAAAAATAGAGAAAACAAAGGCTCTAAACCTCTTTGAACATCATATGTTAGTGCAGGATGCAACTATTCATTAAAACAATATTGTTATATTTTTTAATTTTTTTTCAAAATCTATGTGTTAACCCTACGAAAATATTGAGTTTTTGGTAAATACTTTTATATACTGAAGCCTATGATTTTTAGTATTGTTTTAAAATTTCTCACCATATTCTACATTTTTATTAGTGTATGCTAAACTCCCTTTCATGGTAAATGAGCATCGTTCAATTATTTTTATAAATTAATTTAGTAAAACTTCATATACTCCATAAATTAGTGGACTACCCGTTATAAAATTGATACTCTCTAGAGAAATTGAGACAAAAATGTGCCAAGCCTCTTTTGACCATCATCATATATTAGTACATGATGCAATTATGCATTAAAACAATATTGTCGTATTTTTTGAAATTTTCTCAAAATCTATGTGTTAACCCCTACAAAGATATTGAGTTTTTGGTAAACATTTTACGTATTGAAGCATATAATCTTTAGTGTTATTTTAAAATTTCTAACCCCATTCTACATTTGTATTAATGTATTTTAAGCTCTTTTTCATGGTATATGGGAATCGTTATATTTTTTTTATCAATCACTTTAGTAAATCTTCATAATACTCCCTAAATCGATGGAATAACAACTATAAAATCACTATTTTCTTGAAAAAACGGAGACAACAAAGGCTCCAAACCGCTTTGAAAATCATCATATGTTAGTGCAAGATGCAACTATGCATTAAAAAATATTGTTGTATTTTTTGAAATTTTCTCAAAATCTAAGTTTTAACCCCTACGAAAATATTAAGTTTTTGATAAATACTTTATATACTGAAGAATATGATCTTTACTGCTGTTTTAAAATTTCAAACCATATTCTACATTTGTATTAATGTATGCTAAACTCTCTTTCATGGTAAATGAGCATCGTTCATTGTTTTTATAATATTAATTTAAACCGCTTTGAAAATCATCATATGTTAGTGCAGGTTGCAACTACACATTAAAACAATATTGTTTTATTTTTTGAAATTTTCTCAAAATCTAAGTTTTAACCCCTACGAAAATATTAAGTTTTTGATAAATACTTTATATACTGAAGAATATGATCTTTACTGCTGTTTTAAAATTTCAAACCATATTCTACATTTGTATTAATGTATGCTAAACTCTCTTTCATGGTAAATGAGCATCGTTCAATTCTTTTTATAAATTAATTTAGTAAAACTTCATAAACTCCCTAAATTAGTGGACTAACCATTATAAAATCGCTATTCTGTTGAAAAATAGAGACAACAAAGGCTCCAAACCTCTTTGAACATAATAATATGTTATTGCATGATGCAACTATTCATTAAAACAATATTGTCATATTTTTTGAATTTTTTTCAAAATCTATGTGTTGACCCTTACGAAAATATTGAGTTTTTGGTAAATACTTTATATACTGATGCCTATAATCTTTAGTGTTGTTTTAAAATTTATAACTACATTCTACATTTGTATTCATCTATTTTAAGCTCTTTTTCATGGTATATGGGAATCATTATAATTTTTTTATCAATCACTTTAGTAAAACTTCATAATACTCCCTAAATCGATGGAATAACCACTATAAAATCACTATTTTCTTG
Source organism: Brassica oleracea var. oleracea (assembly GCF_000695525.1). NCBI lineage: Eukaryota > Viridiplantae > Streptophyta > Magnoliopsida > Brassicales > Brassicaceae > Brassica > Brassica oleracea. The sequence goes on from NC_027756.1 coordinate 86,751, forward strand.
GAAAACGGAGACAACAAAGGCTCTAAACCGCTTTGAAAATCATCATATGTTAGTGCAGGTTGCAACTACACATTAAAACAATATTGTTTTATTTTTTGAAATTTTCTCAAAATCTATGCGTTAACAACCCCCTTAGAAAATATTGAGTTTTTGGTAAATACTTTATAAACTGAAGCCTATGATCTTTAGTGTTGTTTTAAGATTTCTAACTATATTCTACATTTGTATTAATGTATGCTAAACTTTCTTTCATGGTAAATGAGCATCGTTCAATTCTTTTTATAAATTAATTTAGTAAAACTTCATATACACCTTAAATTAGTGGACTAACCATTATAAAATCGTTATTCTCTAGAGAAATGAAGACAACAAAGGTTCCAAACCTCTTTGAACATCATCATATTTTAGTGCAGGATGCAACTATGCATTAAAACAGTATTGTCGTATTTAAAAAAAAAATCAAAATCAATGTGTTAACCCCTACTAATTTCTTGATAAACGGAGACAACAAAAGCTCCAAACCGCTTTGAAAATCATCATATGTTAGTGCAGGATGTAACTATGCATTAAAACAATATTGTTGTATTTTTTGAAATTTTCTCAAAATCTTTGTGTTAACCCCTACGAAAATATTGAGTTTTTGATAAATACTTTATATACTGAACCCTATGATCTTTAGTGATGTTTTAAAATTTCAAACCATATTCTACATTTTTATTAATGTATCCTAAACTCTCTTTCATGGTATCGTTCAATTCTTTTTATAGATTAATTTAGTAAAAGTTCATATACTCCTTAAATTAGTGGACTAGCCGTTATAAAAACGTTATTCTCTAGAGAAATGAAGACAACATAGGTTCCAAACCTCTTTGAACATCATCATATGTTAGTACATGATGCAACACTGCATTAAAACAATATTGTCGTATTTTTTGAAATTTTCTCAAAACCTATGTGTTAAGCCCTACCAAAATATGTAGTTTTTGGTAAATACTTTATATACTGAAGCCTATAATCATTAATGTTGTTTTAGAATTTCTAACCATATTCTACATTTGTATTAATGTATGTTAAACTCTCTTTCATGGTAAATGAGCATCGTTCATTGTTTTTATAAATTAATTTAGTAAAACTTCATATACTCCTTAAATTAGTGAACTAACCCTTATAAAATCGCAATTTTGTTGAAAAATAGAGACAACAAAGGCTCCAAGCCTCTTTGAACATCATCATATGTTAGTGCAGGATGCAAATATTCATTAAGACAATATTGTCATATTTTTGACATTTTCTCAAAATCAATGTGTTAATCCCTACAAAAAATACTGAGTTTTTGGTAAATACTTTATATACTGAATCCTATGATCTTTAGTGTTGTTATAAAATTTCTAACCATATTCTACATTTTTATTAGCGTATGTTAAACTCTCTTTCATGGTAGATGAGCATCGTTCAATTGTTTTTATAAATTAATTTAGTAAAACTTCATATACACCCTAAATTAGTGGACTACCCGTTATAAAATTGCTATTCTCAAGAGAAATGAAGACAAAAATGTGTCAAACCTCTTTGACCATCATCATATATTAGTACAGAATGCAATTATGCATTAAAACAATATTGTCGTATTTTTTGAATTTTCTCAAAATCTATGTGTTAATCCCTACGAAAATAATGAGTTTTTGGTAAATACTTTATAAACTGAAGCCTATAATCATTAGTGTTGTTTTAAAATTTCTAACCACATTCCACATTTGTATTAATGTATTTTAAGCTCTTTTTCAAGGTATATGGGAATCGTTATAATTTTTTTATCAATCACTTTAGTAAAACTTCATAATACTCCCAAAATCGATGGAATAACCACTATAAAATCACTATTTTCTTGATAAACGAAGACAACAAAGGCTCCAAACCGCTTTAAAAATCATCATATGTTAGTGCAGGATGCAACTATGCATTAAAACAATATTGTTGTATTTTTTGAAATTTTCTCAAAATCTATGTGTTAACCCCTACGAAAATATTGAGTTTTTGATAAATATTTTATATACTGAAGCCTATGATCTTTAGTGCTGTTCTAAAATTTCAAACCATATTTTACATTTTTATTAATGTATCCTAAACTCTCTTTCATGGTATCGTTCAATTGTTTTTATAAATTAATTTAGTAAAACTTCATAAACTCCTTAAATTAATTTAGTAAAATTTCTAACCATATTTTACATTTGTATTAATGTATGCTAAACTCTCTTTCATTGTAAATGAGCATCGTTCATTGTTTTTATAAATTAATTTAGTAAAACTTCATATACTACTTAAATTAGTGGACTAACCCTTATAAAATCGATATTCTGTTGAAAAATAGAGACAACAAAGGCTCCAAGCCTCTTTGAACATCATCATATATTAGTGCAGGATGTAACTATTCATTAAGACAATATTGTCATATTTTTTGAAATTTTCTCAAAATCAATGTGTTAATCCCTACGAAAATATTGAGTTTTTGGTAAATACTTTATATACTGAACCCTATGATCTTTAGTGTTGTTTTAAAATTTCTAACCATATTCTAAATTTTTATTAGTGTATGCTAAACTCTCTTTCATAGTAGATGAGCATCGTTCAATTGTTTTTATATATTAATTTAGTAAAACTTCATATACTCCCTAATTTAGTGGACTATCCGTTATAAAATTGATATTCTCTAGAGAAATAGAGACAAAAATATGCCAAACCTCTTTGACCATCATCATATATCAGTACAGGATGCAATTATGCATTAAAACAATATTGTCGTATTTTTTGAATTTTCTCAAAATCTATGTGTTAACACCTACAAAAATAATGAGTTTTTGGTAAATACTTTATATAATGAAGCCTATATTCTTTAGTGTTGTTTTAAAATTTCTAACCACATTCTAAATTTGTATTAATGTATTTTAAGATCTTTTTCATGGTATATGGGAATCGATATAGTTTCTTATCAATCACTTTAGTAAAACTTCATAATACTCCCAAAATCGATGGAATAACCACTATAAAATCATTATTTTCTTGAAAAACGGAAACAACAAAGGCTCCAAACCGCTTTGAACATAATCATATGTTAGTGCAGGATGCAACTATGCATTAAAACAATATTGTTGTATTTTTTGAAATTTTCTCAAAATCTATGTGTTAACAACCCCTACGAAAATATTGAGTTTTTGGTAAATACTTTATATACTGAAGCCTATGATCTTTAGTGTTGTTTTAAAAATTCAAACCATATTCTACATTTTTATTAATGTATTCTAAACTCTTTTTCATGGTAAATGAGCATCGTTCAATTTTTTTTATAAATTAATTTAGTAAAACTTCATATACTCCTTAAATTAGTGGGCTAACCATTATAAAATCGTTATTCTCTATAGAATTGAAGACAACAAAGGTTCCAAATCTCTTTGAACATCATCATATGTTAGTGCAAGATGCAACAATGCACTAAAAAAAATATTGTCGTATTTTTTGAAATTTTCTCAAATCTATGTGTTAACCCCTACGAAAATATTGAGTTTTTGGTAAATACCTTATATACTGAAACCTATAATCTTTAGTGTTGTTTTAAAATTTCTAACCATATTTTACATTTGCATTAATGTATGCTAAACTCTCTTTCATGGTAAATGAGCATTGTTCATTGTTTCTATAAATTAATTTAGTAAAACTTCATATACTCCCTAAATTAGTGGACTAACCGTTTAAAATCACTATTCTGTTGAATAATAGAGACAACAAAGGCTCCAAGCCTCTTTGAACATCATCATATGTTAGTGCAGGATGCAACTATTTATTGAAACAATATTATCATATTTTATGAATTTTTTTAAAATATATGTGTTAACCCTACGAAAATATTGAAAAATATTGAGTTTTTGGTAAATACTTTATATACTGAAGCCTATAATCATTAGTGTTGTTTTGAAATTTCTAATCATATTCTACATTTGTATTAATGTATGCTAAAATTTCTTTCATGGTAAATGAGCATCGTTCATTGTTTTTATAAATTAATTTAGTAAAACTTCATATACTCCCTAAATTAGTGGACTACCCAATATAAAATTGCTATTCTCTAGAGAAATGAAGACAAAAATGTGCCAAACCTCTTTGACCTTCATCAAATCTTAGTACAGGATGCAATTGCATTAAAACAATATTGTTGTATTTTTTGAAATTTTCTCAAAATCTATATGTTAAACCCCCTACGAAAATATTGAGTTTTTGGTAAATACTTTATATACTGAAGCCTATAATCATTAGTGTTGTTTTGAAATTTCTAATCATATTCTACATTTGTATTAATGTATGCTAAAATTTCTTTCATGGTAAATGAGCATCGTTCATTGTTTTTATAAATTAATTTAGTAAAACTTCATATACTCCTTAAATTAGTGGACTAACTATTATAAAATCATTATTCTCTAGAGAAATGAAAACAACAAAGGTTCCAAACCTCTTTGAACATCATCATATGTTAGTGCAAGATGCAACAATGCATTAAAACAATATTGTTGTATTTTTTGAAATTTTCTCAAAATCTATATGTTAAACCCCCTACGAAAATATTGAGTTTTTGGTAAATACTTTATATACTGAAGCCTATAATCATTAGTGTTGTTTTGAAATTTCTAATCATATTCTACATTTGTATTAATGTATGCTAAAATTTCTTTCATGGTAAATGAGCATCGTTCATTGTTTTTATAAATTAATTTAGTAAAACTTCATATACTCCCTAAATTAGTGGCCTAACCATTATAAAATCGTTATTCTATTGAAAAATAGAGACAACAAAGGCTCCAAACCTCTTTGAACATCGTCATATGTTAGTGCAGGATGCAATTATTCATTAAAACAATATTGTCAAATTTTTTGAAATTTTCTCAAAATCTATATGTTAAACCCCCTACGAAAATATTGAGTTTTTGGTAGATATTTTATATACTGAAACCTATGATCTTTAGTGTTTTTTTTAAATTTATAACCATATTCGACATTTTTATTAATGTATTCTAAACTCTCTTTCATGGTAAATGATCATCGTTCAATTGTTTTTATAAATTAATTTAGTAAAACTTCATTATACTCCCTAAATCGATTGAATAACCACTATAAAATCGCTATTCTCTAGAGAAATGGAGACAAAAAAAGGTTCCAAACCTCTTTGAACATCATAATATGTTAGTGCACGATGAAACTATGCATTAAAACAATATTGTCATATTTTTGATTTTTTCTTAAAATCAATGTGTTAACCTAACCCCCTACCAAAATATTTAGTTTTACGTTAAACGCTATATATATTGAAGTCTATATCTTTTAGTGTTGTTTTAAAAATTCTAACCACATTTTAAATTTGTATTAGTGTATGTTAAACTCTCTTTCATAGTACATGAAAATCATTCTATTTTTTATCAATTTATTTACTAAAACATCATAATACTTCCTAAATCAGTCGATGAACCAATATAAAATCGCTATTCTCTAGAAAAACGGAGACAATAAAGGTTCCAAAACTCTTTGAACATCATCATATGTTAGCGAATGGTGCAACTATGCATTAAAACAACTTTGTCATATTTTTGATTTTTTCAAAATATATGTGTTAACTAACCCCTACGAAAATATTTAGTTTTTCGGTAAATGCTTTATATATTGAAGCCTATAATCTTTAATTTTGTTTTAAAATTTCTAACCACATTCTAAATATTATATTAATGTATGCTAAACTCTCTTTCATGGTACATAGATATCGTTCTAATTTTTTATAAATTAATTTAGTAAAACTTCGTATACTCCATAAATTAGTGGACTAAACACTCTAAAATCGCTATTCTCTAGAGAAACAGAGACAACAAAAGTTCCAAACCTCTTGAACATCATTATATGTTAATGCATGATGCAACTATGCAACAAATGCTCTAAATGGTGACCAAAAGAATGAGTGGGAATAGTGGATTCCTTATCATTCCTTACAATTTACACCATTTACGAATAATATTTGTTACCTATGATTCATTTATATTCCTTAACATTTAAGGAATAATAAACTACAATTATTCCTTATCAAATTAAGAGATAAATAGTTTTTCATCTTGTTTTATTCCTCTTCATTTCTTTCCTTCTTATTCCTCATATTCCTTTAATGATTACCAGTTAGCCTATGTGTTTCACCCCCTACGCTAAACGCTCTATATAATGAAGGCTATATATTTTGGTCTAATTCAAATTCAGCAAAATTCATTTTATTCTCGACAACAAAACTCATTATTATATAATATTTATTAGTTAATAAAATATTATTTTATAGAGGTTAATTTTAGATTGTTTGAATAAACAAGTTATAGTTCTTTGAATCTTTGCAAATTTCTATCAAAACAATTTGAAATAAAACAGCATCTTATAAAATGCACATAGAATACTTTATAAGAGCATTGGTTATGATATTCTATTTTTCTAAACGTTGTTTATATACTAAAAGATGCTATGTCTCTAGTTGTTCAAAAAAAAAAAAAGAAGATGCTATGTCTCATGCCATATATATATATATATATATATATAGAGAGAGAGAGAGAGAGAAACAAAAGTTAAGAGTAATGCTTCAAGTATAAAGTAATGCTGTTCATTTACACTGTTTTAGAGTAAATTTTTTTCTTTATAAAACTATCTCTCATTTCTATATGTTTTTATTTTATACTTAAATAAAATTACATACTATAATATTTTATGTTATGTCATTTTCTTATTATGTGTTGTTGTAAGATTTTAGTTTTATAAATATTGTAATTGTATTGGTCTATTGTTGCAGGATTAAATAACAAGTAGAGTTTTGATACTATTAAATTATATCTAGTATAATAAATTAAAAGGTAAATAGAGAAATGGTATATTTGACATATTCTTTTAGAGTACAAAATAGATATAACCCTTGAAGTATTTTTTTAGAGCACATTACTTATAGAATAAAAAATACTATATCTCGAGTATCTTCTTCTGAGAGCCGGCTCTAACCCACGGCAACATGGGCAATTGCCATGGGTCCATAGGTCCAAATTTTTTTAATGTTATTTTACTAGTTAAAAAGGAGTATTTTTGTTTGTTAAATATCAATTAGTTGGTGAAATTATAATAAAAAAAAGTGTATGATTAACTAAATATAATTTAAATACAATAAGAGAAAAAAATTAACTTACACCATTCTCAATTTTTCTATTAACAAAATCTAATTATACACAAAAACTCATTTTTAATTTTTTTTTCTTTGAATACCACAATTTTTTATTTAGTTCATAGAAATGAAATAAATAAAAGTTGAGAAAAAACTTATAAAAAGGTCTTTATTTTATATTTCACCTTAGGTCATTAAATTTTTTAAGATGACATATATATATATATTCGGATTATTATTTCATTATTAAAATCATAACTATATATATAACAAAGATTAGTAAAATATTGTTTTATTGTCATATTCAAAGATATTGTAACATTTCACAAGTTTAGAAAGTTTTTAAAAATTTTAAACTTTTCGCTTCATA